>NW_019272666.1:0-14772 GCF_002738345.1 Cucurbita maxima
AACCTCATTGCCCAAATCACTCTTATTTATAATTACCTAAATATTTATTTCATTTTTAATTTTAAAATATAGAAGTATTTTAGGACTATCAGACAAACAATCCTATCAAGAAGGATTTAGTGGGGGAAGATAGTTTTAAGGGGAAACGACGTGAGAAAGATGTGGTGGAGTTCGTTTTGGAATCAAGAAACCGAATAGAGTAGACAAAAAGCTTGCATATGTGTTAGTACTCTATTGGAATTGACTCTATATCGATGAAATCTCATCATTCATACGAGCGAGTAGTTAGTGTCCTACAACGTCCTAGTTGAGGGCATGCCGATCTACAGTTGGCATTCGAGGAACCTCGAGGCACTCTATATAGAACAAACAAGTCTTGGGGAAGAGATACAAAGTTGACTTTTTTTTTTTTTTGATGGCTTGAAATAGGACATGAGACCTCCCTAGAACGAATATACAGATTGAAATAAGACACGAGACCTCTAGAACAAATATATGGATTGAAGTAGGACACGGGACCTCTCTAGAACGAATATGTGGATTGAAATAGGATACGGTGTTAGAATATGGAGTCTACTGCTTATTTATAGCTTAGTCAACGGTTATACTAAAGCTATATTTGGTAAATAAAATAGTCATTAGTAAATAGTAAAAACTTAGGTGAAGCTATATATGGTAAATAGTTATATATAGTAGAGGATTATAAAAAGCTATTTCTGGTAAAACTATATATGGTAAATAGTTATATATAGTAGATGGTTATATCTAGTAAAACTATATATATAGTAAGCAAAACCATATATATATATCCCCTCACACAGTTTTGAAAATGTACTCTGTATTCTCTATTGTACATGTGCAAAGTCATCAATATAAATCCTTTTAGCCAGAGTTCTCCTTGCATTTTCTATCCTGTTTTTTGTGTTCATCTACATCGAGTGTGTGCGTTGTTGTGCAATCCTAACAACTGGCATTAGAGCTAGGCGGAAATCACCACGATCTGTGAAGATGGAAAGTTCAAAGATTGGAATTGAGAAGTTCGATGGATCCGATTTTGGTTTCTGGAAAATGCAGATAGAAGATTATCTGTATCAGAAAGGTTTTCACGAACCCCTGTTGGAGGTGATGCCGGATACCATGACCACGGAGCAGTGGAAGCTCAAGGTTTGACAAGCCTTAGGGCTGATCCGGCTGATGCTATCCAGAAATGTGGCGTTTACAGATATCTGAAGGTGGAGTCATCATCAATGAGAAGACAACGTCCGATCTGATGAATGCGCAGTCGAATATGTACGAAAAACCGTTGGCTATGAACAAGGTGTATTTGATGCGAAGATTGTCCAATCTACAGATATCTGAAGGTGGATCTGTTGTTGATCATATAAACGGATTCAATATGATCGTAAGTCAACTGAGTTCGGTGGAAATTAATTTCGAGGATGAAATTAAAGCGTTGATTTTGATGTCATCTTTACCCGAGTCGTGGGAACTGTTGTTGCTTCAATCAGCAGTTCCTGAGGATCTAATAAATTGGAGTTTGATGAAATTCGAGATGTAGTTCTCAGCGAAAGTATTCACAAATGAGAAATTGGAAATTCATCTAGTAATGCTCTCAGTGTTGACCAATGGGGAAGAAGTAAACCGAAGGACCCAAACAAAGGGCGATAAAAATCAAGGAACCGAGAAAAATCTTCAAATAGACTAAACGTAACGTGTTGGAATTGTGGAGGAAAAGGTCACTTTCGGACAAATTGTACAAGATCGAAGAGGAAGCAGAATCACAAATCTGGAGATGATGGTGATTCTATAAATTCAGCAGAAGACATTGGGGATGCTCTAATCCTCAGTGTGGATAGTTCGATTGAATCCTGGATTTTGGATTCAGGTGCATCTTTTCATTCATCTCCAAATAAAGAGTTGTTCCGGAATTTTAAGTCTAGAAATTTTGAGAAGGTGTATCTTGTCGACAACAAAGATTTGGAGATTAAAGGAAAAGGAGATGTCTACATAAAAACTCCGACAGGAAATCAGTGGACATTAAAGGATGTCAGATATATTCCTGGCCTCAAGAAGAACCTGATCTCTATTGGTCAGTTGGACAGCACAGGTTATGCAACAAAGTTAGGAAGAGTTCGTGGAAGATTATGAAGGGTGCTACGGTGGTAGTATGTGGCTTAAAATCTGGAACCTTATACACCACTGCAGGGTGTATGAACGTAGCTGCTGTTGCTGTGAGTGCTTCAAATTCAAGTCTATGGCACAGTAGACTTGAACATATGAGCGTGAAAGGAATGAAGAGGCTGGCTGCGAAAGGAGTTTTAGAAGGTCTGAAATCTGTTGATGTGGGTCGTTGTGAGAACTACGTTATGAGCAAGCAGAAATGAGTTAGCTTCACAAGGACTGTCAGAGAATTGAAGAAAGTGCAGTTGGAAATGGAACCAGATGTGGAGCAAGGTTTGAAGACAACGAAGCAAGTGAGAGTTGAGCTTGAGTTGCAGGAAAACTCACATAGTGATGTTGTAGTAGATACTCATGAAACTCCTGAGACTATTGCTGAGGAACCAGAGGTGGAGCAAGATTCCAAGACCACGAAGCAAGTGGGAGTTGAGCTTGAGTTGCAAGGAAACTCACATAGTGATGTTGTTTCAGATACTCATGAAACTCCTGAGACTACTGTTGAGGAACCAGATGTGGAGCAAGGTTCCAAGACAACGAAGCAAGTGGGAGTTGAGGTTGAGTTGCGGAGAAAATCACCTAGTGATCTTGTAGCAGATACTCAACAAACTCCTGAGGTTGTTGCAGAGCAACCAGCAGTAGAGTAAGTGACACCTGAACTGGTGTTGAGAAGATCATCCAGTACTATCAGAGTACCAGATATGTATGTACCTTCATTACACTATCTGTTGCTGATGAAAGGGAACTAGAGACCTTTGATGAGGCCCTACAGTTGGAGATACAACCAAGAGGGAGCAAGCCATGGATGATGAAACGTCTAGGCTTCAAAAATGCATTGTACTAAGGCTAAGTACATGACAATAACTGAAGCTGGAAAGAAGACGATATCGATGATTGACTATCTGGAAGAATTGGGCAAGAAGCAGCACGAAGAGATTCTTTATAGAGATAGTCAGTGTGTCATACAGTTGGTGAGGAACCCGGTCTATCATTTAAAGACAAAACACAGAAGACGATACCATTTAACTTGCAGGTTGTGAAAGATGGTGATGTGTTTGGAGAAGATAGAGGGTGCAAAGAATCCAACAAACATGTTGACAAAATGTGTTGATGTTGGAATATTCAGGTTGTACAAAGCCTCAATTGGTATGGTGCCATGAGCAGCCTACTGCTTAGTCAACAGTTATACATAGTAAAACTATATTTGGTAAATGAGTAAAATGTCATAAATAGTAAATTGTTATGTACAGTAAAAAACTATATCTGGTAAAGCCATGGTAGATAGTCTGGTAAATCTATATATAGTAAGCTAAACTATATATATATATATATATAGCTTTAAAAATATACTTTCTGTATTCTCTATATTCTCTCTTACTCTACATACTTGGAGTCATCAATATAAATCCTTTAACTAGAGTTCTCCTTACATTTTCTCTATCCTGTTTTTTGTGTTCATCTAGATCGAGTGTGTGCGTTGTTTTGCGATCTTAACAGATCAAATATCTCAAGGCAAGAATACATGATTGAGATTTGAATCACTCCACAAGCAAGGTTAATCATGTCAAGCTTGAATGACTCTAAACATTCAATTTAAACGACATGGAATTACAAGAAACTTAGCCATTGGTTAAACAAAAACAAAAGTGCTCATTTTAGTGCATTTTTCAAGTCTACCTTACCAAGATAACATACATAATTTTATAGTCTCGAAATAAAAACCATTAACCTTCTATGAACATAACTTTCATACTTTATGACCATAATTAGCAATTGTGTATTATTTAGAATTATAATTAACCATTAATATGTAAATATAATTTAAAAGTAAATAAAACTCTTAAAATACATCAATAAAATATCATAACTCTAAATTATCATCCCTATTTAATTTATAATCATCTAAGAATAAATGAAATTCTATTCATAGTATTTTGATGACTTTGTTGTATAAACTAAGCTTGATTCTTCTTAACGTGACATTAATATTATATAATTGAGATGTCTTGGTTCATATCACGTTGAGATGTTAAACTGGATGGAGAATGAGCTGAACTCCATGCTGGGGATTAATAGTAAGAAACTGAATAGGGGAGTGAGAGTAGGAAGGTGAAAGGGTGAAGGAAAATCGTTGTAGAATTATGGACAATGCTATTTTGGCTTCGTTCAATGCAAAGTTCATCCCGACGCAGCTTCTAGGCCCCAACCCGAAGGGGAGATATGCACCCGAGTTCGTTTCGGTGGCTTTCCCGACCCCTTCTGCAAATCTTTCTGGTTTGAAAACATCTGCATCTTCTCCCCATAACTCGGTGTTGTGTTGGACTGCAAGCGTCGGTATCAGCACCCGAATTCGACTCGGAAGCACCAAGCTCCCCAGTCTGGTTTCCTTCTGCACTTGGCGTGATAATGTCATTGCTGGAGGATACAGCCTCAGGCATTCATTGATGATCATATTCATCTGCATAGTAAAACAAAACAAGAAAAAGTACTACTTTAGTCAAGAATTGTAATAGGACCCATTATGTATAGTTGTCAACCTCACGGTTTTAAAACGCGTCTTATAGGGAGAGGTTTCCATACCCTTATAAAAAATGTTTTCTTCTCCTCTCCAACCGATATGAGATTTCATAATCCATCCTCTTTAGGAGGTCAGCATCCTCGCTGGCACACCGCTCGGTGTCTACCTCTGATACCATTTGTAACAACTTAATCCCACCACTAGCAGATATTGTCCGCCTTGACCCGTTATTTATCGACATTAGTCTCACTGTTTTAAAACATGTTTTCTAGGGAAAGGTTTTCACACCCTTAAAAGAAATGTTTCATTTTCCTCCTCAACCGATGCGGGATCTCACAATCCACCCCCCTTGAGGGACCAGCATCCTCGCTAGCACACCGCTCGGTGTCTAGCTCTGATATTATTTGTAACATCCCAAGCCCACTGCTAGCAGATATTGTCCGCTTTGACTCATTAAGTATCACCATCACCCTCAGTTTTAAAATGCGTCTTTTAGGGAGAAGTTTCTACATCCTTATAAGGAATATTTCGTTCTACTCTCCAACCAATCTGGGATCTCATCACAAGAACGTAGGAGGAAGAGCACTCTTTTGTGGAGTGATGTTAATGTTCTTACCGTTCTTAATTTGGGGAGACTTTCCATTGTTGGATTCTTGTCACCAAGAACCTTGAAGACTTCCTTCCTTGCTTCCTCTTGCCATTCCCTATGCAACGCCAACAGAAACATAGTCCAAGCCAGCAACGCATTGGTGGTCTCATGCCCAGCAAAGTAAAACGTCTTACATTCATCCACAATATCATCCACAGACAACCTCTGTGCTTTTTCAGGCTCGTTCTTCGCCTTCACCAGCAATCCCAAGAAGTCATTCCCATACCCTTCTGCTTCCCCATTCATCAACTTCTCTTCTCTTGTCCTTATGATCTCTATGAAGCATTCTCTCATTCTCTTTTTCCCCATTCATCAACTTCTCTTCTCTTGTCCTTATGATCTCTATGAAGCATTCTCTCATTCTCTTTTCGAGTCGCTCTCCTTCAACGTCGTCTTTCGATTTGAATATCTTACTGCATCCCTCTCATTCTCTTTTCGAGTCGCTCTCCTTCAACGTCGTCTTTCGATTTGAATATCTTACTGCATCCCGACAAGCAAATATATTGTTAGCAGTTGGAAAGTCGACGTGGTTTTGACCTGAAACGACGTGACGGTGATTATGTACCTGATTATCGGGAGACGAACTTTATATCCATTCCTAACTGATAGCTCGCAGACTCTCTGCAGCATTTGGAAGAAACTCCTTCCTTGTTCATAACTGCTTCCAAAAGCTGTATGGGAAATGACATCCAATGTGTAAACCTTAAAATGCTCGAAAACATCGAGCTCTTTGTCTATATGATGCTTCCACTCTTCAACCATTGTCTCTGCACACTCTATCATTGATGGGATCATGTTCTGCAAATTAACAAACAACCCAATTATAGCTTATAATCTATGAACTTCTGGATCAAACTGATGAAAATCTAGCTAAAATTTTGAACTCTAATGGTGAGAGCCTACGTCAGTTGGGGAGGAGAACGAAACATTCTTTATAAAAACTTATTCCTAGCTGTTTTAAAACCTTGAGGGGAAGCCTGGAAGGGAAAGCCCAAAAAAAAAAAATATATGCTAGCGGTGGCCTTGAGCCATTACAAATGCTGTCAGAGCCAAACGCCTAATGTGCTAGTATGAAGGCTGAGACTCATAGAGGGGTGGACACGAGGTGGTGCGTTAGCAAGGATGTTGGTCCCTGAAGGGGGGCAAACACGAGATAGTGTGCTAGTGAGGAGGCTGAGTCCCAAAGGGGGTGGACATGAGGCATGTGCCAACAAGGAGGCTGAACACCTAAGGGGGTAGACACGAGGTGTTGTGCTAGCAAAGACGTTGAGCCTTGTAGGGGGGTAGACACGAGGCAGTGTGCTAGCGAGGAGGTTGAGCTCCGAAGGAGGGTGGACAAGAGGCGGTGTGCCAACGAGGAGGCTGAGCACTGAAGGGGGTGGACACGAGACGGTGTGTCAGCAAGGACGCTGGGTCCTGAAGGGGGACATACACGAGGCGGTGTGCTACCGAAGAGGCTGAGCCCCGAATGGGGGTGGACATGAGGCGTGTGCCAACGAAGAGGTTGAGCACCGGAGGGGGTGGACACGAGGCAGTGTGCTAGCAAGGACGTTGGATCCCAAAGGGGATGGATATGAGGCGGTGTGCCAGCAAGGATGTTAGGCCCCAAAGAGGGTGGGCATGAGGTAGTGTGCTAGCAAGGAGGTTGAGCACCGAAGTGGGTAGACATGAGGCGGTGTGCCAGCAAGGACGCTGGGCCTCGAAGGGGGGTGGACACGAGGCAGTGTGCTGGCGAGGAGGTTGAGCTCCGAAGGAGGGTGGACACGAGGCAGTGTGCTAACAAGGAGGCTGAGCACCGAAGAGGGTGGACACGAGACGGTGTGCCAGCAAGGACGTTGGGCCTCGAAGGGGGTGTACTAACAAGGACGCTGGGTCCCAAAGAGGGTGGATTGAGGGGTCCCACATCAATTGGAGAAGGGAACGAGTACTAGCGAGAACGAAACATTCTTTAAAGAAACATTGATTGTAATGGTGTGAAAGTCTCTCCCTATCAAACATGCGTTTTAAAACTTTGAGTAAAAATTCAGAAGGAAAAAGCCCAAAAGGAATAATATCTACTCTACCAAAAAAAAAAAAAACAACTTACTTACCTTAAGATTGTCACCATGGAAAGCAAAATGAGCAAGTTTTCGAGACTTGACCCATCTATCACCCTGGGCAGTGACAAGTCCATTTCCAAAAATTCTATGAACATGGCCTTGGAGTTTTGCTTTGGGGAAGTTCTTCTGTCGATCATTGAGCACCTCCTTGATCATCTCAGGCTCTGTAATGACCAGATGAGCATCTGTTCCATACCACTGAACAAAGTTCCTCCCTGTTTGCACAAGTTTATCCGTATTCAAAATCATTCTCAAACATGTTTAAAACCGAAGAAAACCAAGGTTCGATACCGTAATCGTTGAGCCACGAGTGCGTATGAGGAAGAACCCGGGGGAGAATCCGATGCGAAAGGTCGATGGGGGAGGCCATGGCAGTCATTCTTTTGGAGTACATCTCTCTGGTGTTGCCTTGGATGAAGTGATAAGAAGGCCCCTGAATCCCTTGCGACCTCATGAACCGTTGGATCTTGATCGGAGTCCACCATAGCTTGTCAAGAAGCTTGAAGATCCCAAGAGCAACACTTGCAATTAAGAGCACAGAGATCGTATTGCTCATAACATCCTCCATTGTTGCGTTTCTTTGAGTTGCTGCTCTGTTTTGTGCTCCTTAAAACAGCATAGCCTGTCCGTGCAGCATTAGTTTACTAATAACTACAAACAAAAAAATTTGAATATTTAGTAATTATTGATCATAAAACCAAAAGCATAACTTGGGAATCAAGCTATTGATTGTAGACTTATTTATGAATAGGACAAATCATTGAAACCTCATTGCCCAAATCACTCTTATTTATAATTACCTAAATATTTATTTCATTTTTAATTTTAAAATATAGAAGTATTTTAGGACTATCAGACAAACAATCCTATCAAGAAGGATTTAGTGGGGGAAGATAGTTTTAAGGGGAAACGACGTGAGAAAGATGTGGTGGAGTTCGTTTTGGAATCAAGAAACCGAATAGAGTAGACAAAAAGCTTGCATATGTGTTAGTACTCTATTGGAATTGACTCTATATCGATGAAATCTCATCATTCATACGAGCGAGTAGTTAGTGTCCTACAACGTCCTAGTTGAGGGCATGCCGATCTACAGTTGGCATTCGAGGAACCTCGAGGCACTCTATATAGAACAAACAAGTCTTGGGGAAGAGATACAAAGTTGACTTTTTTTTTTTTTTGATGGCTTGAAATAGGACATGAGACCTCCCTAGAACGAATATACAGATTGAAATAAGACACGAGACCTCTAGAACAAATATATGGATTGAAGTAGGACACGGGACCTCTCTAGAACGAATATGTGGATTGAAATAGGATACGGTGTTAGAATATGGAGTCTACTGCTTATTTATAGCTTAGTCAACGGTTATACTAAAGCTATATTTGGTAAATAAAATAGTCATTAGTAAATAGTAAAAACTTAGGTGAAGCTATATATGGTAAATAGTTATATATAGTAGAGGATTATAAAAAGCTATTTCTGGTAAAACTATATATGGTAAATAGTTATATATAGTAGATGGTTATATCTAGTAAAACTATATATATAGTAAGCAAAACCATATATATATATCCCCTCACACAGTTTTGAAAATGTACTCTGTATTCTCTATTGTACATGTGCAAAGTCATCAATATAAATCCTTTTAGCCAGAGTTCTCCTTGCATTTTCTATCCTGTTTTTTGTGTTCATCTACATCGAGTGTGTGCGTTGTTGTGCAATCCTAACAACTGGCATTAGAGCTAGGCGGAAATCACCACGATCTGTGAAGATGGAAAGTTCAAAGATTGGAATTGAGAAGTTCGATGGATCCGATTTTGGTTTCTGGAAAATGCAGATAGAAGATTATCTGTATCAGAAAGGTTTTCACGAACCCCTGTTGGAGGTGATGCCGGATACCATGACCACGGAGCAGTGGAAGCTCAAGGTTTGACAAGCCTTAGGGCTGATCCGGCTGATGCTATCCAGAAATGTGGCGTTTACAGATATCTGAAGGTGGAGTCATCATCAATGAGAAGACAACGTCCGATCTGATGAATGCGCAGTCGAATATGTACGAAAAACCGTTGGCTATGAACAAGGTGTATTTGATGCGAAGATTGTCCAATCTACAGATATCTGAAGGTGGATCTGTTGTTGATCATATAAACGGATTCAATATGATCGTAAGTCAACTGAGTTCGGTGGAAATTAATTTCGAGGATGAAATTAAAGCGTTGATTTTGATGTCATCTTTACCCGAGTCGTGGGAACTGTTGTTGCTTCAATCAGCAGTTCCTGAGGATCTAATAAATTGGAGTTTGATGAAATTCGAGATGTAGTTCTCAGCGAAAGTATTCACAAATGAGAAATTGGAAATTCATCTAGTAATGCTCTCAGTGTTGACCAATGGGGAAGAAGTAAACCGAAGGACCCAAACAAAGGGCGATAAAAATCAAGGAACCGAGAAAAATCTTCAAATAGACTAAACGTAACGTGTTGGAATTGTGGAGGAAAAGGTCACTTTCGGACAAATTGTACAAGATCGAAGAGGAAGCAGAATCACAAATCTGGAGATGATGGTGATTCTATAAATTCAGCAGAAGACATTGGGGATGCTCTAATCCTCAGTGTGGATAGTTCGATTGAATCCTGGATTTTGGATTCAGGTGCATCTTTTCATTCATCTCCAAATAAAGAGTTGTTCCGGAATTTTAAGTCTAGAAATTTTGAGAAGGTGTATCTTGTCGACAACAAAGATTTGGAGATTAAAGGAAAAGGAGATGTCTACATAAAAACTCCGACAGGAAATCAGTGGACATTAAAGGATGTCAGATATATTCCTGGCCTCAAGAAGAACCTGATCTCTATTGGTCAGTTGGACAGCACAGGTTATGCAACAAAGTTAGGAAGAGTTCGTGGAAGATTATGAAGGGTGCTACGGTGGTAGTATGTGGCTTAAAATCTGGAACCTTATACACCACTGCAGGGTGTATGAACGTAGCTGCTGTTGCTGTGAGTGCTTCAAATTCAAGTCTATGGCACAGTAGACTTGAACATATGAGCGTGAAAGGAATGAAGAGGCTGGCTGCGAAAGGAGTTTTAGAAGGTCTGAAATCTGTTGATGTGGGTCGTTGTGAGAACTACGTTATGAGCAAGCAGAAATGAGTTAGCTTCACAAGGACTGTCAGAGAATTGAAGAAAGTGCAGTTGGAAATGGAACCAGATGTGGAGCAAGGTTTGAAGACAACGAAGCAAGTGAGAGTTGAGCTTGAGTTGCAGGAAAACTCACATAGTGATGTTGTAGTAGATACTCATGAAACTCCTGAGACTATTGCTGAGGAACCAGAGGTGGAGCAAGATTCCAAGACCACGAAGCAAGTGGGAGTTGAGCTTGAGTTGCAAGGAAACTCACATAGTGATGTTGTTTCAGATACTCATGAAACTCCTGAGACTACTGTTGAGGAACCAGATGTGGAGCAAGGTTCCAAGACAACGAAGCAAGTGGGAGTTGAGGTTGAGTTGCGGAGAAAATCACCTAGTGATCTTGTAGCAGATACTCAACAAACTCCTGAGGTTGTTGCAGAGCAACCAGCAGTAGAGTAAGTGACACCTGAACTGGTGTTGAGAAGATCATCCAGTACTATCAGAGTACCAGATATGTATGTACCTTCATTACACTATCTGTTGCTGATGAAAGGGAACTAGAGACCTTTGATGAGGCCCTACAGTTGGAGATACAACCAAGAGGGAGCAAGCCATGGATGATGAAACGTCTAGGCTTCAAAAATGCATTGTACTAAGGCTAAGTACATGACAATAACTGAAGCTGGAAAGAAGACGATATCGATGATTGACTATCTGGAAGAATTGGGCAAGAAGCAGCACGAAGAGATTCTTTATAGAGATAGTCAGTGTGTCATACAGTTGGTGAGGAACCCGGTCTATCATTTAAAGACAAAACACAGAAGACGATACCATTTAACTTGCAGGTTGTGAAAGATGGTGATGTGTTTGGAGAAGATAGAGGGTGCAAAGAATCCAACAAACATGTTGACAAAATGTGTTGATGTTGGAATATTCAGGTTGTACAAAGCCTCAATTGGTATGGTGCCATGAGCAGCCTACTGCTTAGTCAACAGTTATACATAGTAAAACTATATTTGGTAAATGAGTAAAATGTCATAAATAGTAAATTGTTATGTACAGTAAAAAACTATATCTGGTAAAGCCATGGTAGATAGTCTGGTAAATCTATATATAGTAAGCTAAACTATATATATATATATATATAGCTTTAAAAATATACTTTCTGTATTCTCTATATTCTCTCTTACTCTACATACTTGGAGTCATCAATATAAATCCTTTAACTAGAGTTCTCCTTACATTTTCTCTATCCTGTTTTTTGTGTTCATCTAGATCGAGTGTGTGCGTTGTTTTGCGATCTTAACAGATCAAATATCTCAAGGCAAGAATACATGATTGAGATTTGAATCACTCCACAAGCAAGGTTAATCATGTCAAGCTTGAATGACTCTAAACATTCAATTTAAACGACATGGAATTACAAGAAACTTAGCCATTGGTTAAACAAAAACAAAAGTGCTCATTTTAGTGCATTTTTCAAGTCTACCTTACCAAGATAACATACATAATTTTATAGTCTCGAAATAAAAACCATTAACCTTCTATGAACATAACTTTCATACTTTATGACCATAATTAGCAATTGTGTATTATTTAGAATTATAATTAACCATTAATATGTAAATATAATTTAAAAGTAAATAAAACTCTTAAAATACATCAATAAAATATCATAACTCTAAATTATCATCCCTATTTAATTTATAATCATCTAAGAATAAATGAAATTCTATTCATAGTATTTTGATGACTTTGTTGTATAAACTAAGCTTGATTCTTCTTAACGTGACATTAATATTATATAATTGAGATGTCTTGGTTCATATCACGTTGAGATGTTAAACTGGATGGAGAATGAGCTGAACTCCATGCTGGGGATTAATAGTAAGAAACTGAATAGGGGAGTGAGAGTAGGAAGGTGAAAGGGTGAAGGAAAATCGTTGTAGAATTATGGACAATGCTATTTTGGCTTCGTTCAATGCAAAGTTCATCCCGACGCAGCTTCTAGGCCCCAACCCGAAGGGGAGATATGCACCCGAGTTCGTTTCGGTGGCTTTCCCGACCCCTTCTGCAAATCTTTCTGGTTTGAAAACATCTGCATCTTCTCCCCATAACTCGGTGTTGTGTTGGACTGCAAGCGTCGGTATCAGCACCCGAATTCGACTCGGAAGCACCAAGCTCCCCAGTCTGGTTTCCTTCTGCACTTGGCGTGATAATGTCATTGCTGGAGGATACAGCCTCAGGCATTCATTGATGATCATATTCATCTGCATAGTAAAACAAAACAAGAAAAAGTACTACTTTAGTCAAGAATTGTAATAGGACCCATTATGTATAGTTGTCAACCTCACGGTTTTAAAACGCGTCTTATAGGGAGAGGTTTCCATACCCTTATAAAAAATGTTTTCTTCTCCTCTCCAACCGATATGAGATTTCATAATCCATCCTCTTTAGGAGGTCAGCATCCTCGCTGGCACACCGCTCGGTGTCTACCTCTGATACCATTTGTAACAACTTAATCCCACCACTAGCAGATATTGTCCGCCTTGACCCGTTATTTATCGACATTAGTCTCACTGTTTTAAAACATGTTTTCTAGGGAAAGGTTTTCACACCCTTAAAAGAAATGTTTCATTTTCCTCCTCAACCGATGCGGGATCTCACAATCCACCCCCCTTGAGGGACCAGCATCCTCGCTAGCACACCGCTCGGTGTCTAGCTCTGATATTATTTGTAACATCCCAAGCCCACTGCTAGCAGATATTGTCCGCTTTGACTCATTAAGTATCACCATCACCCTCAGTTTTAAAATGCGTCTTTTAGGGAGAAGTTTCTACATCCTTATAAGGAATATTTCGTTCTACTCTCCAACCAATCTGGGATCTCATCACAAGAACGTAGGAGGAAGAGCACTCTTTTGTGGAGTGATGTTAATGTTCTTACCGTTCTTAATTTGGGGAGACTTTCCATTGTTGGATTCTTGTCACCAAGAACCTTGAAGACTTCCTTCCTTGCTTCCTCTTGCCATTCCCTATGCAACGCCAACAGAAACATAGTCCAAGCCAGCAACGCATTGGTGGTCTCATGCCCAGCAAAGTAAAACGTCTTACATTCATCCACAATATCATCCACAGACAACCTCTGTGCTTTTTCAGGCTCGTTCTTCGCCTTCACCAGCAATCCCAAGAAGTCATTCCCATACCCTTCTGCTTCCCCATTCATCAACTTCTCTTCTCTTGTCCTTATGATCTCTATGAAGCATTCTCTCATTCTCTTTTCGAGTCGCTCTCCTTCAACGTCGTCTTTCGATTTGAATATCTTACTGCATCCCGACAAGCAAATATATTGTTAGCAGTTGGAAAGTCGACGTGGTTTTGACCTGAAACGACGTGACGGTGATTATGTACCTGATTATCGGGAGACGAACTTTATATCCATTCCTAACTGATAGCTCGCAGACTCTCTGCAGCATTTGGAAGAAACTCCTTCCTTGTTCATAACTGCTTCCAAAAGCTGTATGGGAAATGACATCCAATGTGTAAACCTTAAAATGCTCGAAAACATCGAGCTCTTTGTCTATATGATGCTTCCACTCTTCAACCATTGTCTCTGCACACTCTATCATTGATGGGATCATGTTCTGCAAATTAACAAACAACCCAATTATAGCTTATAATCTATGAACTTCTGGATCAAACTGATGAAAATCTAGCTAAAATTTTGAACTCTAATGGTGAGAGCCTACGTCAGTTGGGGAGGAGAACGAAACATTCTTTATAAAAACTTATTCCTAGCTGTTTTAAAACCTTGAGGGGAAGCCTGGAAGGGAAAGCCCAAAAAAAAAAAATATATGCTAGCGGTGGCCTTGAGCCATTACAAATGCTGTCAGAGCCAAACGCCTAATGTGCTAGTATGAAGGCTGAGACTCATAGAGGGGTGGACACGAGGTGGTGCGTTAGCAAGGATGTTGGTCCCTGAAGGGGGGCAAACACGAGATAGTGTGCTAGTGAGGAGGCTGAGTCCCAAAGGGGGTGGACATGAGGCATGTGCCAACAAGGAGGCTGAACACCTAAGGGGGTAGACACGAGGTGTTGTGCTAGCAAAGACGTTGAGCCTTGTAGGGGGGTAGACACGAGGCAGTGTGCTAGCGAGGAGGTTGAGCTCCGAAGGAGGGTGGACAAGAGGCGGTGTGCCAACGAGG
>NW_019272667.1:0-14661 GCF_002738345.1 Cucurbita maxima
ATATTTGTTGTGGTAGACAGATTTAGTAAGATGACTCATTTTATTGCATGTAACAAGACGGACGAACTGAGGAGGTTAGTGATAGGGATGCTAAATTACTAAGTCACTTTTGGAAAGTATTGTGGGGAAAATTGGGTACCAAATTGTTGTTTTCAACTACATGTCATCCTCAGACGGATGGACAAATTGAGGAGGTTAATAGAACACTAGGAGCATTGCTTAGGGCTATTAGTTATAAGAATATTAAGTCTTGGGATGAATGTTTGCCATTTGTAGAGTTTGCATATAATAGAGCAATTCATAGTACAACTCATTGTTCTTCTTTTGAAGTTGTTTATGGATTTAATCCAGTTACGCCTCTTGATTTGCTTCCTATTCCTTCTAATATGTTTGGAGTGACGCAGCCACAAGTAAAACAGACTTGATCAAAACATTGCACAAAGAGGTGAAGGAGAGAATTGAGAACCAAAATTTCAAGGTTGCTTCAAGGATTAACAAAGGACGGAAGGAAATCATTTTTAAACTTGGTGACTGGGTTTGGATACATTTTCGCAAGGAGCGATCCCCATCTCAATGGAAGACAAAGTTACATCCAAGAGGGGATTTAATCCACTTACGCCTCTTGATTTGCTTTCTATTCCTTCTAATATGTTTGTGAGTGACGCAGCCACAACTAAAGCAGACTTGATTAAAACATTGCACAAAGAGGTGAAGGAGAGAATTGAGAACCAAAATTTCAAGGTTGCTTCAAGGATTAACAAATGACGGAAGGAAATCATTTTTAAACTTGGTGACTGGGTTTGGATACATTTTCGCAAGGAGCGATCCCCATCTCAATGGAAGACAAAGTTACATCCAAGAGGGGATTTAATCCACTTACGCCTCTTGATGATCCCCATCTCAATGGAAGACAAAGTTACATCCAAGAGGGGATTTAATCCACTTACGCCTCTTGATTTGCCCCATCTCAATGGAAGACAAAGTTACATCCAAGAGGGGATTTAATCCACTTACGCCTCTTGATTTGCGTTCTATTCCTTCTAATATGTTTGTGAGTGACGCAGCCACAACTAAAGCAGACTTGATTAAAACATTGCACAAAGAGGTGAAGGAGAGAATTGAGAACCAAAATTTCAAGGTTGCTTCAAGGATTAACAGAGGACAGAAGGAAATCATTTTTAAACCTGGTGACTGGGTTTGGATACATTTTCGCAAGGAGCGATTTCCATCTCAACGGAAGACAAAGTTACATCCAAGAGGGGATGGCTCTTATCAAGTCTTTAAAAGAATTAATAACAATGCATATAAAATTGATCTTCCCGGAGACTTTTCAGTACATTCTACTTTCAATGTTGCTTACTTGAGTTCTTTTGATGTAGGTGATGATTTTTCTGATTTGAGGATGAATCCTTTTGAAGAGGGGAAAAATGATAAGAATCACGGTGTTCCAAATGTTCCACCTGGACCTGTTACATGATCGAAGGAGAAGAAGATTCAACAAACATTCATTCTTCATGTACAAAATTGGATCGGATCGGTTCAACCATCATTTGTAGAATTAGAAGTTGATACGATTGACGAAGGACAATTGAATATTTGCACGGTTGAAGTTGGAAAACTTTAAAACCTACATGAGTGAAGTCCAATAGATTTCAAGTTTATTTCTTTAACCACTCAAATATATCAACGTTTGTTAAAAGATTTTATGGTTTTTTTCATTTTCATTTTGCAATGGTCAAATGGTCAAAATTGACTTCGTCTTTTGTGGAGATTAAAGGGGATCGGGATTGAATCCCGGCCACAAACATCTTTTGTCAGAAGACTATAAATACCAACAATATGTTATGTAAAAATCAGATTCGTGGATGAATATAGTTCAGATCTTAAATTGATATGTTTTCCTTGGAAATCCGAACATCATATTTGTCATTTCTAAGTTTCAAGCAATTCTTGTGGTAGAATTGCATTTGAGCCATTCAATCAAGCCTTGATTAAGTTTGATTGCGGAGTGACTCGATTTCGAACAAGGTTTCCAAATCTTGCTTCTAGATCTTTGATCATAAGAGGTAATCTACGATCGAAGATCTAGAAGCAAGATTTGGAAACCTTGTTCTAAATCGAGTCACTCCGCAATCAATCTTAATCAAGGCTTGACTGAATGGCTCGGATGCAATTCTAACACAAGAATTGCTTCAAACTTAGAAATGACAAATACGATGTTCCAATTTCTAAGAAAACGTCTAAATTTGAGATCTCAATTTCATTCATCCACGAATTTGATTTTTTACATAACAATTTCTTGATATTTATACTTCCCATAAATGACGTTTGTGGCCATGGTTTAATCTGGACCCCCTTAAATCACCACGAAAGACGAAGTCAATTTGACTATTTGACAATTCAAAACATTATGAAATTAAAAATAATAAAGTTTTCAAACCAACTTTGATATTTTTAAGTGGCAAAGGAGACAGACATTCTTGATTCTAATCATATTTAGTCCACTAGAAATCTATGGACCTTATCAAGATTCTGCACTCGCTATCGCGTCTTAATCTTATCAAGATTCTCTAGTGCTTGCGAAGCACATGTCGCTCTTACCAATTATAATTTCCTACGCAATGGAAAGCATAGAAAACGACATACATACGAAATTTTATCATAGGGGCATTTTGGTAATTTCTTCCACATGCATAACATACTCATCCATATTGCTCAATTTGTATTTTAATCATGCATATAATACATAAAATACATACATACAATACATACTCATAAAAAAAGCTTTTTCGAGGTCGTTAACATGTACTTTTGACCACCTAAGTTAAGGAATGCTCGCATGCTATCATGTCTTAGCGATCTCTACAAGTCAAGACAAAAATCCATCACATAACGTTACATGGAAAGATGTAACATTTCATACCTATCATACCATAACATATACCATCACAATATATCATATCATAAAAATGTCACTTATCACTTGTCTCGTACCATAACATATTTCATATTATTTTCATATCATATCACAATGTGTGTGTATATATATATTTATCTGTCATTCAGGTGTCGTATCATAATCATATCATATCGTATCGTAAAAACTTCATGGTCATATCGTTTCCTAATTTATCACAGTCTTAACATTCTTATACCTATCACAGTGATATTGTTTCATGAACGTACCTTAGTCATATCGTTACAGGAACGTATCCTAACGCTATCGTTCTATCAATCTATCATAATCCTATCTCTTTTTACCCATAACCTAACCAAATACTTTTATCAATCGATTTTGACCATATCGTTTTTATCAATCTATCATATTCATAGCACTTCTATACGTAACCTAACCTTAACGTTTCATCAACATATCTTACTCCTATCATTACATTACGTTCAGTGCATCCTTTTCGCATCCTATCTCAAACATATCATTGAACACATCGTACCATAAGTATTAACAGACAATTCACATATTATAACTGTAACGGATTAGATTAAAAAAAAGGGGGGGTTGTTGGCAGAACTGAAAACTCTGGCGAACGCCGGAGTTTTCGCTCGCACACGACCCACAAAGGGCGGTCGAAGGCTGGGATGCCACAGAACTCGACCCCGACCTTTAGCCACCCTAAAATGACCTGGAAAGAACAAAAAATAGAGAAAAAAACGAAGAGGAACAGAAAAATCCGACGAAACTCCGGCGATGCCAAACCATACGAAATCGGTGTCAAAACCTCCATTTTACACAACAAAAGTAATCTCATAACCTTTTACACACATCAAGGGTAGATTTAGACGAATCCTATATGTTGAACACCATCGGCAAGGGAGACAGAACATTGGATTTCCGAACTTCTCCAGATCCGGGAGTGTGAGGCCTTTACAAACCAGATCTATACCAAAAACGGGGTTAGGGGGAAGAAGAGACTCGGGAACAGAGGAAAAAGGAGGGAAAAAGGACGTCGAAACAAAGTTAATGAGGAGAGAGAAAAGTCGCCAGATAAATGCGCAGGCAATCGGGTGAAGAAGACGAAGCCCGCAACCCGAAGATCTACCCAATCACCTTAGGTCAGCCCAGTTGATAAGATAAGGAATCACTACAAGAGGAGTAAGATTCAGATTACCTTGTTGATGGAATATCTTAAGGCAAGAACATTGTTTGAGATTCGAATCACTCCACCAGCAAGATCGATCTTGTCTAGCTTGAATGATTCTTGTTGATCACATATCTCAACGCAAGAAAACTTGTTTGAGATTCAAATCACTCCACAAGCGAGATTGATCATGTTGAGCTTGAATGATTCTACATGCAACCTAAACAACATAGAATTGCAAATAAACTTAGCCATTGGCTAAAGAAGAGCACAAATGCTTCTTTTACTATATTTTCCAAATCTGCTTACAAATACAACATACAAGGCTTTATATAGCCTAAAAAATGAAACTATTAAAGACATTCCAAGAGTTGTAACATTCATACTTTATGGCCGTAATTAGCCATTATGTAAATGTAACCGAAATTAAATAAAAAGTCTTAAAATACAATAACTCTAAATTACTCTAAATTGTAACCCACCTAAAATTTACAACAATCAAACTTCATTCTTCTTCAATGTGGCATGAATTGAAACATCTTTTGATAATTTTGTCAACCTTTTCTTCACATCTTCATTGAAGTATATTGTATGATTGATGTCTTTTGTTTCATATCACCAGTACTCGACGGCTCCCGCGGCCTAGTCGCTTCAGCCTAAAACGCGTAAGCCCAGTTATGGCCCAATCCGTAGCCTCGACCCGAGACCCGCAAGCCCAGTCCAACGCCGACACGCCCAGCCCAGCCCACCTACATTTTTCCTTCAGTCGGGCCGACCTGTCACCCGCGAACGACCTATCACCCGCGATCGGCCCAAAACCTACGAACGGCCCGAGACCCGCGAGCGATCCGATAACCCGCGCCTCGACCCGAGACCCCCGCATACGCGTCGCCCTCTGATTGTGCCACGTGGCACGTCTACAGCGCGACTCCCCTCGTTCCTAATGAGTAGGATATCGTCAACGTACAACACCAGGAAAGCTACAGTAGAGTTGACTATCCTTTTATAAACACAAGGTCCGTCAACATTTTGTTTAAAGCCATAAGATTTGATCGTAGTATCAAACTTTATTTTCCAGGATCGAGATGCTTGCTTCAACCCATAAATGGATCTTTTAAGCTTGCAAACCCTTTGCTCGTTATCCGATTCAATGAACCCCTCTAGTTGAGCCATATAGATACTCTCTTCAAGATTGCCATTTAGAAGGGTTTTCTTAACATCCATTTGCCAAATTTCATTATCATAAAATGTGGCAATGGACAAGAGTATTCTAATCGATTTAAGCATAGCAACAGGAGAGAAGGTTTCTTCATAGTCCACCCCCTCTCTTTGGGTATAACCCTTTGCTACAAGTCGAGCTTTAAAGGTCTGTACCTTACCGATTTAGTCTCGTTTCCTCTTATAGATCCATTTGCAACTAATAGGTTTTACCCCATCTGGTTGATCTACAAGTTCCCACACTGAATTGGAGTACATTGTGATATGTGGAAATCACTACAAGGGGAGTAAGATTCGGATTACCTTGTTGATCGAATATCTCAAGGCAAGAACATTGTTTGAGATTCGAATCACTCCACATGCAAGATCAATCATGTCTAGCTTGAATAATTCTTGTTGATCAAATATCTCAAACACTTGTTTGATATTCGAATCACTCCACAAACAAGATTGATCACGTCGAGCTTGAATGATTCTACATGCAACCTAAACTACATAGAATTGCAAAGAAACTTGGTCATTGGCTAAAGAAGAGCACAAATGCTTCTTTTACTACATTTTCCAAGTCTCCCTACAACTACAACATATATGGCTTTATATAGCCTCAAAATGAAACTACTACAGGCATTCCAAGAGGGGTAACATTCATACTTAATGGCCATAATTAACCATTATGTAATTGTAACCTAAAGTAAATTAAAAGTCTTAAAATATATTAATGAATACAATAACTCTAAATTACTCTAAATTGTAATCCACCCTAAATTTATAACATGAAACTTCATTTATCATCAATGTGGCATGAGTTAAAATATCTTTTGATGATTTAACAATATTTTCTTCTCATCTTCATTGAAGCATATTGTATGATTGATGTCTCTTGGTTTACAAGTATTGTGCTTGGGTTTGATTTCAAAGTTGCGTAATTGTCGCCATTTAATGTGGCATGAAATATTGTGCTTAGGTTTGGATACACAGCAACTGGCGACGAGAGAGAAGCATTTTAGCAAAAAGTTGAAATGTATCACAATGTGGCATGAATGACGGGTCAACCAGTCAACGAGGACTTGTTGTGAGACACCACTTTACTCGTTAATCCGCACACGACCCAGTCTACCCTCTATAACTCAAACAGTACCAAAGAACTGGAGTTCGATCCGCGTGCTCAAATCTTACTCGACCTATTCACTAACCAACGACTTGCGTCTCGCGACTATACCTCTACCAGACGTGTGGTAAACGCATGTAGAGAACATCTTTTGTGATTGAATATCGCATGGTACGCGCATGTAGAAAACTTCTTTGGTGCTAGAAAAGCACGTGAGCACGTGTATGGACTTTCTTTTTGTCCTGTAATCCTGCTCGAGAAGGCACATGACAAATCTATTTATGTTGAAAGTCATTTTACTTCTTTTTCTGTTTCTTTTTGCCGTTGGCGATGGGCTGAGGAGATAATTGTGGGGAGGGATGGGAGGTTAGTGGAGAGAAGGAGAAAATGTTTTTTTGTTTATTTATTATTATTATTGTTATTTAACTATTTATTTTTATAATTATTTTTATTTATTAATTTTATTTTGGGCTATTACTTTATATCTCTCTAAAAGAAACTTTCGTCCCTAAAGTATTTTTGTAATAGCCCAAAAATAAATAAAGAAATAAATAAAACAAAAAAATAGTTAAAATAATAATAATAATAAATTAATTAATTAATTAAAATTAGAATTAAAAAAAAAAAAAAAAATTCCTCACCTCTCTCCACTAACCTCCCATCCCTTCCCACAATTCTCTCTTTTTGTCAGTTATTACCGTAAAATCCTATCTCAGATTTCCTTTTTCTCTCTAGTTATGGTTAAAAGAAATTAATTTAGGATCTTACATATTTAGGGATTTTTCTCAGTTATTACGGTAAATAGGATCAAATCTTCTTTCATATCTTACGGGTCAGTAATAATCATATCCCATATAAAATTAATTAGATTTTTGTTAGTATTTTAATTATAAGAAAGAAGGTTATAAGGTTAGATTCAATAAAATTTTAGTTGGCAGATCTATAAACAATAGACTTAAATTGGCCAATAATATCTGTGTACACAATTGAAAAACAAAACCTATTTACAAAATGAAAATAACTAGAGAGAGAGAGGGAGATTGAGAAAGATTGGTTAAACAGTATTTAACAATCAAATAGGAAATATCAGAGTGGAGTGAGCTTCTTTAAATTTTGTCTAAAAGACAAGATCAGAATTTTGATTAGAGGGCAGTGTGACCAATGTAAATTAGGGAAATAATTTTATAGGGTTCAAACTTGAAACAGATGTCATGAGCTCATATAGGTTAACTCGGATATCAAAGGACGGAATTGAACTTTCATTAAAGATAGATTTGTGACAACGACTTAAGCGAGCCAGGTAAGTGACCTTACTATCGGCATGGTTATATTTGAAGTTAACACGTGCCCTGTGGTTCTGCACGTGTCATATATATTGATATGTGCGAATTGTCTGTGGATCGATATGCTTCCTATATGTTATGTTATGTTATAACATGTGGATTGTATGATAATAATTATGGTACGATGTGCTCAAGGATATGTTTGAGATAGGATACGAGAAGGATGCACAAAACGAAATGTAATGATAGGAGTAAGATACATTCATGAAACGTTAAGGTTAGGTTACATACCGGAGTGCTATGGATAGGGGAGATTGATGAAAGAATACGGTTAAGATATGGGTAGAAAGGGATAGGTTTGTGATAGATTGATAGAACCATAGCGTTAGGATACGTTCTTGTGACAATATGACTATGCAGTGTTTACGTTATGACTTGTTTATGATATGATACATTGTATGCTAGATTATTGTGCTTAAGTACGTAGTCATGTGAACGTGAATGTATGCTATGTGTAATATGCAATGCATGTAACGATATGTTGTTCTTGAATGGTTATGGCATTATTGTATGGAATGTTTGAATGTAAACAGCATGAATTGTATGACATGAAATACGGCAAACTGTCTGGAATTGTATGGAATGTTTGAATGTAAACAGCATGAATTGTATGACATGAAATACGGCAAACTGTCTGGAAACATAACCTCGATTGGAATATGTATGAAATGTAAATTGAAAATGAGAAGGACATGAAGCATGAAACGTGACAGGGGGTTATGTTCATTAATGATAAATGTAGAAGTAGTGGGGACCTCATGCATTATGTGTGTTCATGCATCTGGGGGGATACCTCTAGCACATCACGAGGGTACGGACGCGTCCATCCAATGGCAGGACAACGATCGTTATGTTTTGCATAGCGCTGCCGTGACGATTACTAGTTTAACGGGTCCCGACATAAAGGGCTCCCAGAGTATGCCCACCGGATAAGAAAAGTGGCCTAGCGGTGTGCGAACTAGCTAGTGAGCTCATACTCGCACGTATGGGCTGTGTGTAGAGTATATGGTACACGTCAACAATTACCCGTTAGAACAGCACCGTAGGGAAAACGAAACGAAACGAAATGAAAGATAGGTCCCATCATTTCATTGCATGTGATTGTTGCATTTAACCCCAATAATAGGTCACTTACTGAGTATTTCTTTTAATACTAAAGCCACATGCTACTACATTTTTCAGGCTAAGGCAAGGTATTCCTGTACGGCTGACGACGGCATCGCAACTCAAGACCATGAAACATGCATAGGGTAGTGGTATTTATTTTCTTAGTCTTAGGCTAGAGTAGATGTTTTTTTAACTTGAATTCTTATTCATTTTTATTTAGTCTTTTGTTGTGTCGTTTTAAAAATGTTTTCGAAACACGTAAGTCCATAGCTGTGTTTTAAGATCAAGGTTATGTTTTATGGAATTTAAACGAAGTCTTCTGCATTCAATGTTTATGCCATGTTTACAGTAGCGACCTTAAATTAAGTGGAAAATTTTGGGTCGTTACAGTTGGTATCAGAGCCAGGTTATAGATCTTGTAGACTAGCCTACAATCTAGGCTTGGCATGTTCCATGGTCCCACCGTTGATGCCCTGTCTCCATCAGGTATGTCTTGCTTAAGATAAAAAAAATGAAATGTCGTTAATTGTGTATGTTGTTATTGCTTGGTCGTTATAAAATATAACTCGTAATTGGACTTTTACACCATTGATTGTATTATAATTTAATGCATTATTATTGGCTTAATTCTATATTTATTAGAATGTAGAATATGTTATGTTTTACCTTGCATGGAATGTGAATGCAAATTGTTGTATTGATGATATTTGGATTTACTGAGGTTGTTATTGTGAATGAGTAGCTATAGTTTTTGTAAGCTACTAAATGTTAGTGTATGCTTGAAGATGATTTTTCTAAGAAATGTCATATTCTTTAGTTAGACATCTCGAACATAAATAAACTACACAGTCTTATGACCATAGAGATGGGAATGAATGTACCAATGTATACTGAAGAGTAAGTAGTGTCGGATGAAATAAAATGACCTAAGAAGCTTGATAGATGTGCGAGTAGGTTGGTGGGTCGAGACTTAGGATTGAACACCTTAAGTCGATTGATTGGCTACGATCTTCCAGTTTATAGATTGCCAACTAAAATTTTATTAAATCTAACCTTATTTCGTATAACTTATGATTGATTGGCTACGATCTTCAAGTTTATAGATTGCCAACTAAAATTTTATTAAATCTAACCTTATTGCTTATAACTTAGAATGCTAACAAAAATTTAATCAACCTGGTAAAATATGAAAGAAGATTTGATCCTAAATTAATTTCTTATAACCATAACTATAAAGGAGAAGGAAATCTTAGATAGGATTTTACATAATGACTAACCAAAATCTCTAAATCTGCAATTTGTTTATGTTGAAAGCCATCTTACTCCTTTTTCTCGAATTGGAGGTTAGTGGAGAGAAGGAGAAAATGTTATTTTTATTTATTTATTTATTTATTATTATTGTTTAACTATTTATTTTTATAATTATTTTTATTTAACTTTCTTCCCGTAAAGTGTTTTTGTAATAGCCCAAAAATAAATAAAGAAATAAAAAAAACAAAAAAATAGTTAAAATAATAATAATAATAAATTAATTAATTAATTAAATTAGAATTTTAAATATATATATATATATATATATATATTTCCTCACCTCTCTCCACTAACCTCTGGTCGCTCCCCACAATTATCTCTACTCGACCCATCCCAACTGCAAAAAACCAAAGAAACTGAAAAACAACAATGGTCAGATTTGAGAAAAAGTAAAATGACTTTCAACATATTGGAGATTTAGAGATTTTTGTCAGATATTACAGTAAAATTCTATCTCAGATTTCCTTTTCCTCTATAATTATGGTTATAAGAAATTAATCTAGGATCAAATCTTCTTTCATATCTTAACAGTCTGTAATAATCACATCTCATATACAATTGATTAGATTTTTGTTAGCCCAGTAATATCTGTTTACACAATTGAAAAACCTATTTACAGGATGAAAATAACTAGAGAGGGAGGGAGATTGAGGAAAGATTTGTTAAACAGTATTTAACAATAAAACATGAAATATCAGAGGGTAGTGAGCTCCTTTAAATCTCGTATAACAGAAAAGATCAGAATTTTTATCGGGGGCAGTGAGCTCCTTTAAATTGTCTAACAGAAAATATCAAAATTTTACGATGACCTTTACCATGGTCAATGTAAATTAGGGAAATAATTTTATAGAGTTCAAACTTGAAACAGATGTCATGAGCTCATATAGGTTGACTCAGATTTCAAAGGATGGAATCGAACTTTCATTAAAGATATATTTGTGACAACGACTTAAGCGAGCCAGGTAAGTGACCTTACTATCGGCATGGTTATATTTGATGTTGACACGTGTCCTGTGGTTCTGCACGTGTCATATATATTGATATGTGTGAATTGTTTGTGGATCAATATGCTTCCTATATGTTATGTTATGCTATAACATGTGGATTGTATGATAATAATTATGGTACGATGTGCTCAAGGATATGTTTGAGATAGGATACAAGAAGGATGCACAAAACGAAATGTAACGATAGGAGTAAGATATGTTCATGAAACGTTAAGGTTAGGTTACATACCGGAGTGCTGCTATGGATAGGAGAGATTGATGAAAGAATACGGTTAGGTTATGGGTAGAAAGGGATAGGTTTGTGATAGATTGATAGAACGATAGTGTTAGGATACGTTCTTGTGATGATATGACTAAGGTACATTACGTAATGATATGTCTGTGATAGGTATAAGAACGTTAAGGCTATGGTAAGTTAGAGAACGACATGACTATGAAGTCTTTACGTTATGACTTGTTTATGATATGATACATTGTATGCTAGATTATTGTGCTTAAGTACGCAGTCATGTGAACGTGAATGTATGCTATGTATGCTGTTTAGTCTGATGTGATGTGTAATGCATGTAACGATATGTTGTTCTTGAATGGTTATGGCATGATTGTATGAAATGTTTGAATGTAAACAGCATGAATTGTATGACATGAAATACGGTAAACTGTCTGGAAACATAACCCCGATAGGAATATGTATGAAATGTAAATTGAAAATGAGAAGGACATGAAGCATAGAACGTGACAGGGGGGTTATGTTCATTAATGATAACTGTAGAAGTAGTGGGGACCTCATGCATTATGTGTGTTCATGCATCTGGGGGGATACCCCTATCCCATCACGAGGGTACGGACGCATATATCCAATGGAAGGACAACGATCGTTATGCTTTGCATGACAGAATTCGAACCTAAGCGCGAAGAGCTCAATTAATTTCAAATCTGTCGCATTAACCACTCAAGCACATCAAAATTTGTTAAAAAAAACTATGTTTAATTTCATAAATTATGTAAAAGTCAAATGGTCAATTTGACTTATTCTTTGTGGAGATTAAAGGGGATCGGGAATAAATCCCGTCCACAAACATATCGGGATTGAATCCCGGCCACAAACGTCTTTTGTCGGGAGACTATAAATACCCACAATATGTTATGTAAAAATCAGATTCGTTGATGAATGTAATTCAGATCTCAAATTGAGACGTTTCCCTTAGAAATCCGAGCATCATATTTGCCATTTCTAAGTTTCAAGCAATTCTTGTGGTAGAATTGCACCCGAGCCATTCAATCAAGCCTTGATCAAGTTAGATTGTGGAGTGACTCAATTTAGAACAAGGTTCCAAATCTTGCTTCTAGAGCTTCGATCGTAAGATGTAATCTAATTCTAGCCTTATCTCTTGGTTGATCCAAATTTCGCATAAGGAGATGTTAATTACTTTGATTCAAGGGTTCTTGCTAAAATAAAAGCTTGGATCGTTGGGCTGAGGATTAGGGTTTCCTTATCAGCTGTCGTGACGGTTACTAGTTTTAATGGGTCCCGGCATAAGGGGCTCCCAGAGTATGCCCACCGGATAAGGAAAGTGGCCCAGCGGTGTGCGAACTAGCTGGTGAGCCCATACTCGCACATATGGGCTGTGTGTAGAGTATATGGTACACATCCACAATTACTCATTAGGACAGTACCGTAGGGAAAATGAAACGAAACGAAACGAAAGATAGGTCCCATCATTTCATTGCATGTGATTGTTGCATTTAACCCCAATAGTAGGGTCACTTACTGAGTATTTCTTTAAATACTCAAGCCATGTGCTACTATATTTTTCAGGTTAAGGCAAGACATTCCTGTACGGCTGACGACGACATCGCAACTCGAGATCATGGCACATGCATAGGATAGTGGTATTTATTTTCTTAGACTTAGGCTAGAATAGGATGTTTTAAACTTAAACGCTTATTTATCTTATTTCGAGTCTTTTTTTGTGTTGTTTTAAAAATATTTTCGAAACACGTAAGTCCATGGCTGTGTTTTAAGTTAAAGGTTATGTTTTATGGAATTTAAATGAAGTATTTCGCATTCAATGTTTATGGTACGTATATAGTAGCGACCTTAAATTAAGTGGAAAATTTTGGGTTCAATGTTTATGATCTTTCGCATTCAATGTTTCGTTCTTCATTATCTTTCTATTTTGTTCTTAGCATCCTCTTAAAGATCCTATTAAGATCTTGAAAAAAAAAAATTCCTTATCATATTTCTCTTAATAAATCCTTATTATTAGATCATTTCCACGTTTATTTGGAGATCAAATAAATTTCAATTCTCATTTTTCCCTAAAGCATATAAATGTGGAATTGTTGTGTTCGATCTGCACGACCATTCTCTTTGGAATTCTTTTTTTCAGTGTGCAATTATATCCAAAAATATCTCTGTCTCTTATTTGTTTGTTCACTTCTTGTTTTATTTTGTTGTTATTTCATAATTAACTTATCTTGATTGCCTTGAATAACTTGCTACTATCAGAATTGCTTTACCCATATATTAGCCTACCTTGATCATAATTTAGTCACTTTCCCAAACAGCCTACCTTTGTGTGTATAAACACGAGTGTCCCTGAGTGTAAAATCAATGAGTTGAGTGTCTGAGGTCCTAAACATATTTCACTACTATTTGTACAATCATGAACCAAGACGAGGAAAATGGAGAGGAGATCAATGATCTAGTGAAGAAGTCTAGAAGAATGAGGAGGAATTAGAAGATTGGATTCATTTGGCACTTATAACAAACAGACTTGTTAAAACTCAAGTTATGGAGAATGATGTTGATGATCAAAGAGACAACTTGTTCCACATGCGGTGTTTAGTCAAGGGTACTACTTGTAGTCTTGTCATTGATAGTGGAACTTGCACCAATGTTGTAAGTACCATGTTGATCAAAAGGTTGCAAATTCCGACCCAAGATCATCCTAAACCTTACAAGCTCCAATGGCTCAATGATAGTGGAACAATGAGGTAGTTTCTCAAGCTTTAATATCTTTTACTTTGGAAAAATATAAAGATAAAGTTCTTTGTGATGTGTTACCAATGCAAGTTGGAGATATATTGCTTGGTCGACCATGACAATTTGTTAGGAGGGTTATGTATGATGGCTATTTGAATAGGTATTCTTTTGTAAAAGATGGTAGAAAAACTATTCGTTTACCTTTGAGTTCTGCAAATGTATTTGTTGATCAATTAAAGTTGGAGGAAAGAAAAACAAGAGTTGAGTGAAAAAAATAGAGAAAAATCAAAGAGAAAAAAAGAAGAATGAAAAAAGGGATGAAATTGATGAAAAAATGAAGAGAGAAAGAGTTATTTGGCTACAGTTGGAGATGTGAGAAGGTTTTTACAAAAATCGATTTTTGTACTTTTGTACAATGGAGGATTTTTGGTCTCTAACTATAACAACTTGGCTTTGCCGGGTGTTTTTCAATCTCTTTTAC
>NW_019272668.1:0-14702 GCF_002738345.1 Cucurbita maxima
CTTTTTTTTTCTTTCAATTTCTCCGAGTTCTTTTCTTCCTTTCCGAGTTCTTTTCTTCCTTTCTCTACAAATGAGAACCTCCCCCGCTCACGCCCATTGCGTTTCGATCATGCCGCCCCGCATGCGTTAAATCCGATTTTGTGCGCATGGCATGTCGGGTGCGATCATACCAGCACTAATGCACCGGATCCCATCAGAACTCCGCAGTTAAGCGAGCTTGGGCGAGAGTAGTACTAAGTTGGGTGACCATTTGGGAAGTCCTCGTGTTGCACCCCTTTTTTTCTTTCAATTTCTCCGAGTTCTTTTCTTCCTTTCTCTACAAATGAGAACCTCCCCCGCTCACGCCCATCGCGTTTTGATCATGCCGCCCCGCATGCGTTAAATTCGATTTTATGCGCATGGCATGTCGTGTGCGATCATATCATCACTAATGCACCGGATCCCATGAGAACTCCGCAGTGAAGCGTGCTTGGGCGAGAGTAGTACTAAGTTAGGTGACCAATTGGGAAGTCCTCGTTGCACCCTTTTTTTTTCTTTCAATTTCTCCAAGTTCTTTTCTTCCTTTCCGAGTTCTTTTCTTCCTTTCTCTACAAATGAGAACCTCCCCCGCTCACGCCCATCGCGTTTTGATCATGCCGCCCCGCATGCGTTAAATTCGATTTTATGCGCATGGCAAGTCGTGTGCGATCATATCATCACTAATGCACCGGATCCCATGAGAACTCCGCAGTGAAGCGTGCTTGGGCGAGAGTAGTACTAAGTTGGGTGACCACTTGGGAAGTCCTCGTTGCACCCTTTTTTTTTCTTTCAATTTCTCCAAGTTCTTTTCTTCCTTTCCGAGTTCTTTTCTTCCTTTCTCTACAAATGAGAACCTCCCCCGCTCACGCCCATCGCGTTTCGATCATGCCGCCTCGCATGCGTTAAATCCGATTTTGTGCGCATGGCATGTCGGGTGCGATCATACCAGCACCTATGCACCGAATCTCATCAGAACTCCGCAGCTAAGCGTGCTTGGGCGAGAGTAGTACTAAGTTGGGTGACCACATGGGAAGTGCTCGTGTTGCACCCCTTTTTTTCTTTCAATTTCTCCGAGTTCTTTTCTTCCTTTCTCTACAAATGAGAACCTCCCCCGCTCACTTCCATCGCGTTTTGATCATGCCGCCCCGCATGCGTTAAATTCGATTTTATGCGCATGGCATGTCGGGTGCGATCATACCAGCACTAATGCACCGGATCCCATGAGAACTCCGCAGTGAAGCGTGCTTGGGCGAGAGTAGTACTAAGTTGGGTGGCCACTTGGGAAGTCCTCGTTGCACCCTTTTTTTTCTTTCAATTTCTCCGAGTTCTTTTCTTCCTTTCCGAGTTCTTTTCTTCCTTTCCGAGTTCTTTTCTTCCTTTCTCTACAAATGAGAACCTCCCCCCCTCACGCCCATCGCGTTTCGATCATGCCGCCCCGCATGCGTTAAATCCGATTTTGTGCGCATGGCATGTCGGGTGCGATCATACCAGCACTAATGCACCGGATCCCATCAGAACTCCGCAGTTAAGCGTGCTTGGGCGAGAGTAGTACTAAGTTGGGTGACCACTTGGGAAGTCCTCGTGTTGCACCCCTTTTTTTCTTTCAATTTCTCCCAGTTCTTTTCTTCCTTTCTCTACAAATGAGAACCTCCCCCGCTCACGCCCATCGCGTTTCGATCATGCCGCCCCGCATGCGTTAAATCCGATTTTGTGCGCATGGCATATCGGGTGCGATCATACCAGCACCAATGCACCGAATCTCATCAGAACTCCGCAGCTAAGCGTGCTTGGGCGAGAGTAGTACTAAGTTGGGTGACCACTTGGGAAGTCCTCGTGTTGCACCCCTTTTTTTCTTTCAATTTCTCCCAGTTCTTTTCTTCCTTTCTCTACAAATGAGAACCTCCCCCGCTCACGCCCATCGCGTTTCGATCATGCCGCCCCGCATGCGTTAAATTTGATTTTGTGCGCATGGCATGTCTGGTGCGATCATACCAGCACTAATGCACTGGATCCCATCAGAACCCTGCAGTTAAGCGTGCTTGGGCGAGAGTAGTACAAAGTTGGGTGACCACTTGGGAAGTCCTCTTGTTGCACCCCTTTTTTTCTTTCAATTTCTCCGAGTTCTTTTCTTCCTTTCTCTACAAATGAGAACCTCCCCCGCTCACGCCCATCGCGTTTCGATCATGCCGCCCCGCATGCGTTAAATTCGATTTTTTGCGCATGGCATGTCGGGTGCGATCATACCAGCACCAATGCACCGAATCTCATCAGAACTCCGCAGTCAAGCGTGCTTGGGCGAGAGTAGTACTAAGTTGGGTGACCACTTGGGAAGTCCTCGTGTTGCACCCCTTTTTTTCTTTCAATTTCTCCGAGTTCTTTTCTTCCTTTCTCTACAAATGAGAACCTCCCCCGCTCATGCCCATCGCGTTTCGATCATGCCGCCCCGCATGCGTTAAATTCGATTTAGTGCGCATGGCATGTTTGGTGCGATCATACCAGCACTAATGCACCGGATCCCATCAGAACTCCGCAGTTAAGCGAGCTTGGGCGAGAGTAGTACTAAGTTGGGTGACCACTTGGGAAGTCCTCGTGTTGCACCCCTTTTTTTCTTTAATTTCTTCGAGTTCTTTTCTTCCTTTCTCTACAAATGATCTTTCAATTTCTCCGAGTTCTTTTCTTCCTTTCTCTACAAATGATCTTTCAATTTCTCCGAGTTCTTTTCTTCCTTTCTCTACAAATGATCTTTCAATTTCTCCGAGTTCTTTTCTTCCTTTCTCTACAAATGAGAACCTCCCCCGCTCACGCCCATCGCGTTTCGATCATGCCGCCCCGCATGCGTTAAATTCGATTTTGTGCGCATGACATGTCTTGTGCGATCATACCAGTACTAATGCACCGGATTCCATCAGAACCCCGCTGTTAAGCGTGCTTGGGCGAGAGTAGTACTAAGTTGGGTGACCACTTGGGAAGTCCTCGTGTTGCACCCCTTTTTTTCTTTCAATTTCTCCCAGTTCTTTTCCTTTCTCTACAAATGAGAACCTCCCCCGCTCACGCCCATCTTCTTTCAATTTCTCCCAGTTCTTTTCCTTTCTCTACAAATGAGAACCTCCCCCGCTCACGCCCATCCCGTTTCAATCATGCCGCCTAGCATGCGTTAAATCCGATTTTTTTGCGCATGGCATGTCGGGTGCGATCATCCCAGCACTAATGCACCGGATCTCATCAGAATTTCGCGGTTAAGCATGTGGCCACTTGGGAATATCATCAGAATTTCATGCACCGGATCTCATCAGAATTTCGCGGTTAAGCATGTGGCCACTTGGGAATATCATCAGAATTTCGCGGTTAAGCAACTTATCTGCGTGGAGGAAAAATTGGACTATTCTAAGGGGCTGGGCTGGAGTGGACAGTACTTCTTGGCCTTTTACTAGTTAGTCCCCCCGGTAAAGCCCCCACCCCTGACGACCTATTATATTTTTTAGTAGAATTGCACATGCCAAATGAATTAAAAAAAAAACCCCACCCCTGACGACCTATTATATTTTTTAGTAGAATTGCACATGCCAAATGAATTAAAAAAAAAAAGAAAGAAAGGATTTTGACTAAATTCACTTCCTAAGTATGTATAAACACAATATTAAGAAGTAAAATTCTATATTGTTTTTTTTAAGATCTAAATATGATCTTTAGGAATAAAATGAGAACAAAGTCAAAAGGCCAAGGAGGGTGGAAATGACAATCAACAAATAAATGGAAAGATTGAAAAATATATAAATAATTAATCAATTCTAGGCATGAACTAAATGACCTTAATTACAGTAAATTAAAAGTCTTAAAATACATTAATGAAATACAATAACTCTAAATTGTAATCCACCCAAAATTCAAAACATGAAACTTCATTTCTCTTCAATGTGGCATGAACTGAAATATCTTTTGATAATTTCAACAATATTTTCTTCAAATCTTCATTGAAGCATATTGTATGATTGATGTCTCTTGGTTCATATCACAAAGCAACTACCTTTTGTTTTGTTGATTGCTAGTAGATCGCACTGCCTGAGAGGAAGTAAATCACCCCACTGGTGCTCTTACGATCATCAACGTCACCGGTCATGTCACTATCGCTGTAGCCAACAAGCTCAAGCTTCTCCTTTCCTCTCCTGGTGCAGTATCTCACACCCCAGCCTCTGGTTCCAGCCACATAGTGCAGGATGCGCTTGACAACCACAAGAGGCTCCTCCCTAGGTTCTTCCATGAATCTACTTACGTATCCAACTAAGTAAGCAAGGTCAGGACGTGTGTTTATCAGATAGCGCAGGCTTTTGACAATGTTGCGGTAATTGGTGGCATTAATTGCCGTCATAGTGCCGGCCTTCCTTAGTTGGAGTCGGGCTCTCCATTGGAGTCTTTATAGGGTTACTGTCCACAAGCCCAGTTGTGTCCAACAGCTTCTTCGCATATGCACTTTAGCAGATGGTGATGCCGGTAGTACCCTGTTGCACTTCGATGTCGAGGTAGTAGCTGAGCATGCCAAGATCGCTCATCTTGAAGTTCTTTGACATCTCCCTCTTGAATCTTCCGAGGACTAACATGTCGCCTCCAGTGATTATGAGGTCATCGACGTACACTAATAAGATAAGGAACCACTACAAGGGGAGTAAGATTCGGATTACCTTGTTGATCGAATATCTCAAGGCAAGAACATTGTTTGAAATTCAAATCACTCCACAAGCAAAATCGATCATGTCTAGCTTGAATGATTCTTGTTGATCAAATATCTCAAGGCAAGAACACTTGCTTGAGATTCGAATCACTCCACAAGCAAGATTAATCATGTCGAGCTTGAATGATTCTACATGCAACCTAAACTACATAGAATTGCAAAGAAACTTAGCCATTGGCTAAAGCAGAGGACAAATGCTTCTTTTTCTATATTTTCCAAGTCTCTTACCAATACAATATACATGGCTTTATATAGCCTAAAAAATGAAACTATTAAAGGCACTCCAAGAGTTGTAACCTTCATACTTTATGGCCATAATTAGCCATTATGTAAATGTAACCTAAAGTAAATAAAATTTCTTAAAATACAATAACTCTAAATTGTAACCCACCCAAAATTTATAACAATCAAACTTCATTCTTCTTCAATGTGGCATGAATTAAAACATCTTTTGATAATTTTGACAACCTTTTCTTCACATTTCATTGAAGTATATTGTATGATTGATGTTTTTTGGTTTATATCATACACTCTCACGATTAGTCGCTACTCGTCGTTGCCGGGCGTGTACATGTCATGCTCAGAGGCACAGCGCTTGAACTTTAGCGATAATAGGGTACTGTCGAGCTTCGTGTTTCAGGCTCGTGGTGCATGCCGAAGCCCATAGAGTGCCTTGTGCAGGCACAATACCTTGTCAGGGTTGTCGTTGTCCAGGAAGTTCGGTGGTTGTTGAACATAGTCAGTCTCCTTCAGCTCTCCGTTTAGGAACGCGGGTTTCACGTCGATGAGGTGGACTTCTCAGGAATGATGTGCCGCGATTGCCAGCAATAGGTGGGTAGATTCCAGCTTTGTCACTGGTGCGAATACCTCCTCAAAATCCACTCCTTGCTTCTAGACGTAGCCCTTCACCACCAGACTGACCTTGAGTTTCACAACTTCTCCCTTTTCGTTCGCATCAGTCTGAAGACCCATTTGAGCCCTATGACTTGGTGTCCCAGTGACATATCCTCTAGACTTTATGTCTGGTTCTCGGTGATGAATTTCATCTCCTTCTGCATTGCCTTCAGCTGGCACGGGTTCCTTTCTGCTTCAGCGAAGGTGTTCGGTTCATCTGCGTTGATGACATGCAGTTCGGCCACCTCTTGTTCCAGTTTGCGTGCTGCTAGTCTAGGGGCTTCACCTCCTCCCACTAGGTCGTCCATCCTCCAGTACCTGGCTACCAGATCTTCATCGTGATCGACATCCAGCGTCGAATCCACAGTCCGTGGTGTTGCAAATTCCACTGGTTCAAGGGGTGCAACTGCTGGCGGCTGTGACGGTTCCTGATGCTGTGCTCCTCCTTCTTCTGGCTCGATGACGAGGTACTCCACCGTGAATTGATTTGGGTTGTGGGCTGTCTCGATCACGTCGTTCCACTGCCTGAAGGTGCTTTCGTCGAAGATGACATCACGAGACACGTGGGCTCACCCCCCGCAGGATCATAGAGTCTGTACGCCTTGCTCCCAGGTTTGTAGCCGATGAAGACGACCTTCAACCCCTTTGGATCGAGCTTGACAAGGTTGGAACGCGCTACCTTCATGTATGCGACACATCCGAACACTCGAAAATGATGTACCACTGGCTTTCTATTGTACCAGGCCTCATGTGGCATCTTCCCGTCTAGGCTTCACATTAGCGACCGATTGAGAAGATAGACAGTCGTCATTACCGCCTCTCCCCAGAATCTTTCAGGCATCCCAGCCGTCATCAGCAAAGATCTTGTTGTTTTGCTAGAGGGAGTAGGGCATTGTTAGTCGCTGCTGCATGCCGAGCTCGTCGCAGTAGTTACTGAAGCTCGCTGAGGTGAATTCTCTACCTCAGTCCGTGCGTAGCATTCACATCTTCTTCCCACATTCGGCCTCCGCTAACGCTCGAATGCGCTTAATCGCCTATGTCGCCCCACTTTTCACTTACAGGAGGATCAGCCATATGAAGCGGCTTCTGTCATCGACTAGCAGGAGGAAGAGGGTCTTGCTGCCTAGGGCCGCCGGCTTGATGGGCCTGCAAATATCGCCGTGCACAAGCTCCAACAGCTCACCAGCACAGTAGGATGTCCGAGATGGCTTTATATAGCCTCAAAATGGAACTATTAAAGGCATTCCAAGAGTTGTAATATTCATACTTAATGAGCATAATTAACCATTGTGTAATTGTAACCTATAGTAAATAAAAAGTCTTAAAATACATAAATGAAATACAATAACTCTAAATTGTAATCTACTCAAAATTTATAACATAAAACTTCATTATTCTTCAATGTGGCATGAATTGAAATATCTTTTGATAATTTCAACAATATTTTCTTCACATCTTCATTGAAGCATCTTGGATGATTGATGTCTCTTGGTTCATATCACTCGGTCATATGGTTTGTTGCCCCTGTGTCGAGGACCCATCGTCGGTGCTCTTGGTGATGCTGTTGCCCCTGTGTTGAGGACCCGAGAGTGGTTATGCTGTTGGTGAGCCTGCAGCTGCTCGATGTTTGATTCCCACACTCGCTGCATACCAACCGAACGAGATTTGATTCCCTCCCAAGTCGATTGCGCGGCGATGGGGCTGAACCGTGGCTTCTGGGCTGGATTGAGGTTTGGGCAGAAGGTAGAGGCCGAGGGGAAAGAAGTCGGGCTAGCTCTCTCAGATTTTGGGTTCGGGTTGACCCGGATCTGTGGATCTTGTCTTCCTTACCAGCGACGTTGTTGACTTCTAGCAATAGTGAGGAAAACGTCGACGTGTAAAAATCGGCTGAAGGAAAACTTCTTCGAGGAAAAAAATAACGAAAAAAGAAAGGGAGAGAAATATTTGCTGAAGAACCGATGGTTATTATTTGATTTAGTTTCACGTATTTCAATAACAAACCTATCCTAGATTTAGCAGTAGTGGCATAAACCTTGCGCCCAAAAAATTGGTCAAAATGGCCAGCAAAAAATATGCTCTTCCATTAAACGGGGGGCGTTAATTCAGATGTTCAAAAGTAAAAAACAACTAACGAAATTTAAGGAATAAAAACATAGCTATTATCTAACAGGCGTTTTCGTTGCTAATATCGGTCCTCTTTCTTCCTTTTCCTCTTTATTTATCTTCTTTCTTTCTTTCCTCGAAGTTTAGTAGCCTAAAAGTTCCTAAAACCATAGATCTAAGAATGTTTACAATTTTTTGACCTCGGTTACCGACGATGGCGCTTACGAAAAAGTACAAAACATACCTTGAGTTATTGTGCTTTCGTTAGGGATTATTCTCATGGTGGTAACTGAGCGTTTGACGTCGATTTTCTGGTGGTTTTGGACTCGTCGAAGAAATTGAAAACTCGCCGAAGTTATCTGAAATCTCTCTCTCGCTCTCGTATTTTCTTTCTTTTCTCTGTTTGCAGGTATTTTGATCGATTCTGGCAGTTGTGGGTTGAAGGTTGAGTGAGGTGTGGCTATCATTTCGCGTGGGGTCCACGAAACTCGGCGGTCGCTAGAAAACTCACGAGTTTTCCAACGATTGAGTTTCTCTTTTTTTTTTTTTTTCTTTTTCTTGGGTCGTTATAGTGCGAGTATCAATCGTCTTTGCCAATAAATAGTTTAGAAGATAAACTGCATGACATATTTGTTGGAAATAAACTTAAATGAAAGAGAGAGAGAAAAAAAAAACAGTTTTTAAATTGAGTAAAAAAGCTATACTTATTTTAGGAAATGAGTAGTATATGGGTGAGAAAACATGTAAAGAAAACGTGGGATAGTTATGGCAAGAAAACTTGTAAATAGGCTTTACTTATCATTGTAATATTAGAGCAAGTAGAGCAAGAGTCATAATAGAGCAAAAAGAAGCAAAAAGAGAAAAAGAAGAAAGAGTTAAAGTTCTGTGAAATCGAAAAAGGCTTTTGAGAAGTCTGTCTCCTTGTCTCTCCCCTCTCGACACCCCCTTCAAAGTTTTCTAAACGGGTTAGTTTCAGAGTGAATGTCCATTTTCTACAAGTCGGTATCAGAGCGGCTTTTATTTTCTAAAAATTGGTATTAGAGCAAATTTTATTTCAACAAATTGATATCAGAGCTGATGGCGAACATGATGGGACAAATGCTGCTACCACGATTGAAGGAGGAAAGTTTTCTACATCTAAGTAATTCCAAAGCTCATCTTCCATTAAAGACACTTATATCATTTACCAATCAATTTAAGTATACATGTTTTAAACTTTTATGGTCTAACTCAATTTTTTTTTCTTACTGATACTTTAATTTCATCTTTACCTAAATCAAAGTTATAGAATTTTCTTTCAGACACTACCACTTTTAATATCTATAGTATACTATAAGATATTGACATCTATCAAGCTTCTTAGGTCATTTAATTCCATTTGAAACTACTTACTCTATACATTGGTACATTCATTCTCATCTCTATGTTCATAAGACTGTGTAGTTTATCTATGTTTAAGACGTCTAACTAAAACATATGATCTTGCTTAGCAAAATCATTTTCACGCATACACTAACATTTAGTAGCTTAAAACTATAACTACTCATTCACAGCAACAATCTCAGTAAATCTAAACATCATCAACATAACAATTTACATTCACATTCCATGCAAGGTAAAACATAACGTATTCTAAATTATAATAAATATAGAATTAACCTAACATGAATGCAGTAAATTATAATACAATCAATAGAGTAAAAGTCCAATTATGAGTTATATTTTATAATTACCAAATAATAACAACATGTCATTTTCTTATCTTACGCAAGACATACCTGGCGGAGACGGGGCACCGACGGTGGGACCATGGAACATGCCAAGCCAACATCGTAAGCTAGTCTACAAGATCTATAACCTAGGGCTCTGATACCAACTATAACGATCAAAAAATTTCTACTAATTTAAGGTCGCTACTATATACGTACAATAAACATTGAATGCGGAAGCCTTCATTTAAATTCTATAAAACATAACGTTTAACTTAAAACACAGCCATGGACTTACGTGTTTCGAAAACATCTTTAAAATGACACAACAAAAGACCCAAAATAAAATAAATAAGCGTTTTAAGTTTAAAACATCCTATTCTAGCCTAAGTCTAAGAAAATAAATACCATTATCCTATGCAGGTGCCATGATCTCGAGTTGCGATGCCATCGTTAGCCGTACAGAAATGCCATGCCTTAACCTGAAAAATGTAGTAGCACATGGCTTGAGTATTTAAAGAAACACTCAGTAAGTGACCTCACTATTGGGGTTAAATATAACAATCAAATGCAATGAAATGATGGGACCTATCTTTCGTTTCGTTTCGTTTCATTTTCCCTACGGTGTTGTCCTAACGGGTAATCGTGGACGTGTACTATATACTCTACACACGGCCCATACCAAGCTAGTTCGCACACCGCTGGGCCACTTTCCTTATCTTGTGGGCATACTCTGGGAGCCCCTTATGCTGGACCTGTTAAAACTAGTAACCGTCACGGCAGCGCTATGCAAAGCATAACAATCGTTGTCCTGCCATTGGATGTACGCGTCCGTACCCTCGTGATGGGATAAGGGTATCCCCCAAATGCATGAACACACATAATGCATGAGGTCCCCACTACTTATACAATTTCATTATCCTTTAATACAACCCCGCTAGCATTAAGTACATATCATATCATTTTCATATCGTTTCAGATATCGTTCATCATTCATATCATATCGTTTCTCATTCTTCCGTTCTCAAATCATACATAATTCTAACGGGGTTATATTTCATGTCATTTATCGTAATTTCATATCATTCATATCATGCTGTATACACACAATTTAAGAGACCTAACATAACGTTCTATGCTTTTAACATAACATTTCATCATATACACATCATACCTTGAGATATTGCATCACAATGTATCATATCATAAATAAGTAATAACGTAAACACTTCATAGTCATATCCTTCTCTAACTTATCATAGCCTTAACGTTCTTATACCTATCACAGTCATATCATTACATGAACGTACCTTAGTCATATCATCACAAGAACTTAACATAACGCTATCGTTCTATCAATCTATCACAAACCTATCCCTTTCTACCCGTAACCTAACCGTATTCTTCCATCAATCTCTCTTATCCATATCACTCCGGTATGTAACCTAGCATTAACGTTTCGTGAACGTATTTTACTCCTATCGTTACATTTCGTTTTGTGCATTCTTCTTGTATCCTATCTCAAACATATCCTTGAACACATCGTACAGGAACTATTATCATACAATTCACATATTATAACATATACATAACATATAGGAAGCATATCGATCCACAGAGAATTCACACATAGGTGTAAAATAACTATAATGCCCTCCACCCAAAATAACCTCCTTTTACCACTTTTAAGACACCTAAGTAACGTGGAACTTTATACACAACCTTGAAAGGGATTTATCAAGTTACTAGTAAGTTTTCACGCCCATGGGATCACATTTGGTTGCCTTTTATTGTGTACCTAAGTTAAAACTAATGAGTTGTGATGCTGATGCTACTCCATGATATAATGTATAAGCCTATGTTCTTTTATAGATCGTGTTCCAAGAATATACCTAAGATCAATTGAATAACATGGTAAATAAATAGCTAGGATTTATACCCAAAAGTGACAGTTATCTCCCATCATGTGGTGTGCGACAATGCCCCTATTCCTCTTTGATGTGGGATGCCATACACTATGTATCATGATTAGGAGGATAAGGAGGACCTCCTATTTTCCTCACTTAGTTGAAATGCACTGCATCAGAATTGACTAGAAAGATGACACGACCATGATAGCCCCACTCATGTGGTCACAGGAAGAGAACTAAAGGTTAATTTATGGAAAAGTTTTTAGGATGAGAAGGCAACATGTAAAAATATAAGCTCTAAGTGCCAAGCCCATGAAAACTCAATAAGAGATAACATCCTAACTTAAGGTTGTCATTAAGAGCCTATAAGTACGTTACTTAATAACTTTTTACTCACTTCATGTTTACATTGTTTTTCGGTACCTAGGAGTTGGTCATGGATGGGAGCGGACTTTGAAACGTGGGTGATAAGACAATATTAATCCTCAGCCCAATGATCCAAGCTTTTTTTGAAGCAAGAACCCTTGAATCAAAGAAATTAACACCTCTTTATATAAAATTTGGATCAACCAAGAGATAAGCGTAAAAGTAGATAACCTCTTAAAATCAAAGATCTAGAAGAAAGATTTGAAACCTTGTTCTAAATTGAGTCACTTCACAATTCAACTTAATCATGAATCAGTCGATGCAATCTACCATATGAATTGCATGAAACTGAGAAATGACAAAGAGGATACTAAAATTTCTTAAGTTAAAGTCTTGAACTTGAGTGATTACTTTTATTCAAAATCTACTTTTATAGTTTCTCCACAAAAGAAACTTTTGACTCTTCAAATGCCAACTAAATAAGTTAGTGGCCATGATTGGTAAGTTACTCCATTATCGTTTAAATCTCCACGAAAAAAAAAAAAACAAGTAATGGCCACTTTCACAAGTAATTTCCCACATTTTTTTCCCCACTACAACAAGTTATGGAATTAAAATACTAAATAAAGTTCCCAAATAAATTATCACTACTACTATTTATAACAACTTCGTCCTCTACTTCAACCGTGCAATTACTCACCCTCGAACCTCTAAATATTTTTTCTTTAATCAAATAGCTTGTAACATATGAAATGGAGGTTGAATCGAGGCTATCCAATTTTGTAGATGAAGAATGAATGCTTGTTGAATCTTCTTGGTCTTGGACGTATAATTGGTCTAGTTGAAACATTTGGAACATCATGCTCTCTATCATCTTTCCTCTCTTCAAAAGGATTTGTACTCCAATCAGGAAAATCATAACCTACATCAAAAGAACTCAACTGAGAAACATCGGAAGTAGAATGTAGAAATTCCCTTGGAAAATCAATTTTATAGACATTGATAAGGCAACCCTAATCCTCAGCCCAACGATCCAAGCTTTTATTTTAGCAAGAACCCTTGAATCAAAGTAATTAATACCTCCTTATGCGAAATTTGGATCAACCAAGAGATAAGGCTAGAATTAGATTACCTCTTACGATCGAAGATCTAGAAGCAAGACTTGGAACCTTGTTCTAAATTGAGTCACTCCACAATCTAACTTGATCAAGGCTTGATTGAATGACTCGGATGCAATTCTACCACAAGAATTGCTTGAAACTTAGAAATGACAAATATGATGCTCGGATTTCTAAGGAAAACGTCTCAATTTGAGATCTGAATTACATTCATCAGCGAATCTGTTTTTTACATAACATATTGTGGGTATTTATAGTCTCCCGACAAAAGACGTTTGTGGCCAGAATTCAATCCCGATATGTTTGTGGACGGGATTTATTCCCGATCCCCTTTAATCTCCTCGAATCAGAAAAAATCATCACCTTCTTTCAGTCACCTCCTTTTGAAATGTTTTGATAAAATCTTAATGCTTCACTCACAAAAATAATAGAAGGAAATTAGTAGGAATAGGAAGCAAATGAAGTGTACACAATGATTCTTATCATCTTTCTCCTCGAATCAGAAAAAATCATCACCTTCTTTCAGTCACTCCTTTTGAAATGTTTTGATCAAATCTAAATGCTTCACTCACAAAAATATTAGAAGGAAATTAGTAGGAATAGGAAGCAAATGAAGTGTAGTAAATCCATAAACTACTTTCTTAAAGAATAAGTTAGCAGCATGCTTTGCATCATCCATAAATCTATCTGCCACATGCTTCATCTCGGCCAACAAAAGTGTTTATGCAACATTTTATAAACTTTATTAATCCTAAGATGTCCCATTAAGGCACCACCATATGCTTCTCTCAAAAACAAATCTTTTATAGAGCATTTAGAAATACAAAGCATACTCTTAGTAATTAAAAAATTATGAAACACATGATACTCATCCACCATTTTTTTTTTGGACAAGATGCATAAATAGTTCTAAAGTCTTGGTCATCTCCATATAATTCAATAATATGCTCAACTCCAAGAATTTTTCAGTAAGAGAAGTAAAGAGATCATACCTTTTAGATAACACATGAGCTACTGTATTATCCTTACCTTGCTTATACTTGATGACATACGAAAATGTTTCCATAAATTCCACCCACTTTGCATGTCTACGGTTCAGTTTGCTTTGACCCTTCACATACTTCAAGTTTTCATGATCAAAGTGGATCACAAATTCTCTAGGCCATAAGTAGTGTTGCCACACATGCAATATATGAACTAAAGCAAATAATTCTTTATAATAGGTAGTATATTTCAATGTTGGCCCATTTAGTTTTTCACTAAAATATATTAAGTGCTTTCCATCTTGAATTAAAACCTTGTGCCCAAACCACATACTTCACATTCAACTTCAATAGTTTTATCAAAACTAGCCAAAACAAATAATGGTTTGCTTAATTTCTTCCTAAGATAAGAAAATTGGATGCATTCTCTTGTATTTATCCCCATTTAAAAACAAAATTGGATGCATTCTTTTTCACTAAGTCATTCAATAGTTGAGTTATGGTTCTAAAATCATTTATAAATCTCTTATAGAGGTTAGCTAACTCATGAGAACTCCGAAATTTACGTGCACTTTTTGGTGTTGGCAAATCCATAATGAATTTAACTTTGTCTCTATCCAAAGCTACTCTATTTTTACCAACTATGAAGCCAATAGAGTGAACTTTTTCCATGCAAAAACTACCCTTACTAAAATTAAATTTCTCTTTTCTATGTGTAATCAAAACTAATTTAACATGTTCCACATGTTTAAGCAAAATCTTCAAATAAATTATAATATCATCAATATAAACAACAACATGTTTTCTCATATATTTTCTCAAAACATTATATATTAAGCGCATAGGTTTACTAGGAGCATTAGTTAACCTAAAAG
>NW_019272669.1:0-14626 GCF_002738345.1 Cucurbita maxima
ATAAAATAGGAATTTCTCTTAAGATCATTAATACAATTATGCTTTATCTTAAACACGCCAAACATGAAATTAAAGTGCGGTCAATTTAACTCCATTTTATTGCCATCTTGAATGATGTTTAGGGTATATTCTTGATTTACTTTAAAGTTCTTGTGACATGACAGTTCATATTCGTTAAACTTTCTACAAAATCACAAGTTAAAAAACAACGACGATGAACCTAAGTCTATTAGTCATTTCAAAGACAATTTCTTTCTCCATCTTATCGATAATAATAGTTCAACTAAATCCATATTATGCAAAGAAACAAGTTTACGACTCATAAAAACAACTACCTAAATTATCTCCTATAAATTTGAAAACATAAGTTGTAGTTATAATTACACAAAAATTTCCCTAAATCCATGAATTTGTGTCCAATTAATTAATCCTAAAGATGGTAACTAGCATATAGTAATTGAAGCTCCACATGAAGTAATTTAAAGTTTTCCAAAGTTTATCTCATCTTTAATGAAGCATGAATTGCACGGAAGTTCATGAAATACTTATAGACTCCAACTCTGAGTACTATTAATGCAATTATGTTTCATATGAGTTTGTCATAAATGAAACTAAGGTGCATTCAATACAACTTTATTTTCTTGTCATATGAGACAAAATAGAAAAATTAAATCAAACAAACTGATGAACTAAACCGAATCAATCCAACCCAAATTGATTAGTTTGTTTCTTTTGTTGGGTTGTTGGGTTGTTTGATAACCCTTTTATATTATAACAATTCAACTTTTCATGAGAGAAAAATATATTTAAGTAGATGTTAAAAATATTGGGTATTCAAGAAAAGACATTTAGTTTAGTGGTATGATTCTCACTTGTGGTGCAAGAGGAGGTTTTGAGTTTGATTCTTGAAATGCCCCTATGTCTAATTCTTTTCTTATCGAAGGACTTATTCTCCCATCCCATCCCAAGGCTTTATTCTCCAAGACACATTCTAATCAACCTAACTTCATATTCAACATTTTATACTTACCATCATGCTCTTAATACAACATCCCATCCCAAGGCTTTATTCTCCAAGACACATTCTACCTCTGAGGACCTCACGTGTTTCCTGCAATACGAAAAAATACAAACTTAATACCTAGGCCTAAGGCTTCATACATACGTTTCAAGTGGTATAACAAGCTCTGGGAGTGAGAGGTCTCGAGTTTGATTCTCAAAATGCTCCTTCAAGAGATTGTAGTACGAATTTTGGGGATGTAGCTCAGATAGTAGAGCGCTCACTTCTAATGTGGAAAGTTCTGGGGCTGATAGCTTGCATCTCCAAAATGAATCGATCACTAAATATATTATTTCTTTTGAATTTTTTCTTATTTACGACATAATGAGTCGGGATAGTTTTTCATGTCACTATTATTAAAAATTACTTCTTTTCAATTTTTCCTTATTCATAACATGTTGAGTAGTGATATTTGTTCATTTTCACTATTATTGATGATGGAAAATTTAGGGTTCTGTGATGCAAGAATTGTGGGGATGTAGCTTCGCTTAACATGCGAGAGTTGCGGCTTAGCATACGAGAGGTATGAGGATCGATACCTCGCATCTCCAAAAGAAACAATTTATTATTAATATTTTATTTCTATTCAATATTTCCTTATTTATGACATAATATGCATATATACTTTTTCATTTTCACAATTATTGATGAAGGGACGTTTAGGGTTTTTTTTATGTAAGAATCGTAGGGATGTAGTTCGAATGGTAGAGCATTCATTTTCCATGTGGAAAGTATGGGGATCAATACCTTGCATCTTCAATTGAATCGATTATTAAATATATTATTTCTTTTCAATTTTTTCTTATTTAGGACATAATGAGCTGGGATAGTTTTTCATTTTCACTATTACTGATGACGAGATGCATAGGACTTTGTGACGTAAGAATTGTGAGGATATAACTTAGATGGTAGAGCGCTTGCTTTGCATGCAAGAGGTATGGGGATCGATACCCTTTATCTTTAGATTTATTATTAAGGGGATATCTTGCATCTCCAAAAGAAACTATTTGTTATTAATATTTTATTTCTATTCGCTCATTTAGCATGCGAGAGGTAAGCGCTCTCGCATGCTAAACTATTTGTTATTAATATTTTGATATTATTTTATTTTCACTATTATTGATGATGGGACATTAATCGGGTTTTATGATGTAAGAATCATGGGGATGTAGCTCAGATGGTAGAGCGCTCACTTCGCATGTGAGAGGTACGGGGATCGATACCCCACATCTCCAAAAATTAGACTATTTATTATTAAATATATTGTTTCTTTTCAATTTTTCCTTATTCATGACCTGTTGTGTAGCAATATTTCTTCATTTTCACTATTATTGATGACGAAAAATTTAGGGTTTTGTGGTGCAAAAATTGTGGGGATGCAGCTCAGATGGTAGAGGGCTTGCTTAGCATGCGAGAGGTACGGGGATCGATACCCCGCATCTCCAAAAGAAAGAAATGATTTTTTTAAGTATGAGTTAATTTAACATGTTATGTATAAGGTGGGTACGAGAGAAAAAGAAAAGATACTTATATAAGGAGGACTTACTTCTTCACAATTGCAATATCTGACCAAGAGGTACGGGGATCGATATCCCGCATCTCCAAAAGAGAGAAATGATTTTTTTAAGTATGAGTTAATTTAACCTGTTATGTATAAGGTGGGTAGGAGAGAAAAGAAAAGATACTTATATAAGGAGGACTTCTTCACTTCTTCACAATTGCAATATCTGACCAATGAATATAATGGTGATTTATAGCTTCTATCACAATAATATAAAATTTGGGAACAAAGCCTATATGAGACTGAAAAGACCGTTCACCACCCGCTTGTAAAATAAATTATATCTACCAACAGCTTGCACTTCTTCATCGTTGACACCCTTAATTGGAACTAGATTTTAAGGCAAATCTTCTCCACAACTCACTTTGGAACACTTTTATAGATAGTTTCAACAAACTTACTTTGCTCGTGAATACTTTGGAGTTCGATATTTATAGTTGTGGAGAACGCTATTCAAATTGATATGGTCGAATCTTACAACAAAGTCTAATTGAGCCTCCCTCTATTAGGAGATAGCTTCGAATCAAATTCTTTAGTTTGGACCATGATTGCATTGTTTTAGTCAAACAACCGAGACTAGTGTATTACCAATAGTATAAATATTTTGTACGTGTATTTTCTTACATATTAACAATTGTATACAAATAATAACTAAATTTATGAGTAGAAGTTTGGATGGAGTTTTATTAAATAGGTAATCTTAAATTATATCTAAAAATATATAAGAGTTTTTTTTTTATATACATTTACGAGAACAAATCAAAGATTCAAGAAGATGTCATTCATGCTATGTTTTAATTTTTATTCTTTCTTATTTCTCAAAGATTAAAAAAAAAAGTTATCCATATAAATAAGTTTCTCATTAAAAAAAAATGAGATATAGATACGAGACATAAATATGATACCAAATAGATATGGTAACATGTCATTTGTAAAAAACTAGGACACCGATATGACAATGATACATTAATTAAAAAGAATTATTTCAAAAAATTTATCAATTTTATATTAGAAATAAATTCATATAAATAAGTTTATATGTTTGTATACTTAAAAAAAAACTTAAGGTACGTTTCACTCTAAAAATATATTCAAAGTCAAGGGTATGATACGAAATGTTGGATTATAAATTTGTAAGGTATCCATTGTATTAACAAGTATTCAGTACATGCCCAACACGTTTCAGATTAGTGAAACTAAGTTATTCTCATGCTTTCTTTACACCTATTTAAAGTAGTTTGAAAACTAGCACGTCAAATATTATAATTGACTAACTACAACTTCAATTTTGTCCGTTAAGGATGGATGGTTTTGACCAAAGAGAAATAAAATCCTACATTTAGTACATAGTTGCAAAGATGGACATGAGAATGAGTTATTCTCATATTGAAAGAGATTTAACTGTAAGTTATATCTCATATCCTCTCTTTACCAATTATTTAGTTTTATTTAGTATGTTTCATAAAGATATGTCTATCAATAGCAAAAATAAATAAATTAATTAATAAATAGAATAGATTAAATTACCCAAAAGTAATGGCTAACATAATTTAAAAAAAAATCATAAAAGGAAGAATGGATTAAATTGGCTCATTGCTAACATAATTATAAAAAAAAAACACAAACAACCAAAAATCAAGATTTGGAAAGTGTTAAACAGTTTTGATATATAGAAATTTCAAGACTTTACTACTGCAATATTCCAATGAAATCTAACACTAGAGCATCATAAAATTTAGAGAAATGATTGAAATGGTGAATGGGTCATTGACGATAGAAATGGAAATGGTGAATGGGTCCTTGACGATAGTCGACCGTTATACTCTGGTTTTGGATGTAAGTGATGATTATCGGCAATATGAGTTGTGTCATTACCACACCGTTATCAAGAGGAAGTAAAGTATAGTAGAATAGATCAAGCGATCCATTTGTTAAGAGTACTGTAAGAGGCACACAAGCAATATTTTAAGTTACTTTTAAGATTAAAGATAATAAAGTAATTACTGCAAGTTCTTTTTATGCATCTTATTTTGATCTAGCACATAAATGCTTCCTAATTATTTTATTTATTTTTTTATGAATTAGGTTATGAAGATCATTTGAATTATAAACGCTTTAATTCAAACAATATTTAATAACTAATCGTTTTAATATTTATACTCAAATATACTAACAAGTACTAGTAACACTAGTCTCAATGACTTAAAGAATACAACTATTATCTCGAACTATAAAGAATTTAATTCCAACCTATTCTAATGGACAAACGCTTTATTAGACTATTGTAAGATTTCACTTCCTCAATTTAAGTAGCGTTCAACTACAACTATAAATATCAAATTCTTAAGTATTCATGAACAAAATCGGCCTAACAATGTCTCTTGGAACAATTTACCAAAGGTGTTAGAATGAGCAGTGTGGAAGGGTTGCCTTTAGATGCTTTAGTACCAATTAAAGATGTCAATATCCTAGTAGTGCAAAATGCAGGAAGGTTCGTAATTGAAAAGAATAACGAGAATAGTGAACATCGTGTCATCTACAAGCGTGTGGTGAACGGTCTAGTTAGTATGACTAGAGAACATCGTCCTTGCAGAATTTATATTATTGTGATAGAAGTTATAAATAACGATGATATTCCTTGGTCTTTTATTACAAAGGTGCAGAATTTTCTTTTTGTGCATGTGATATATCCATCGCCACCTACTTATAAGCTCTCATCTTTTCAAGAAGTTCTCGAGTTCCTTGTCCCCAAGTAGCAATACAACTACTAGAATGCTATCCCTACTTATAATAAGCCATCTCTCTCTCTCTCTCTCTCGAAATATGTGTGTGTGTTTGTGGGTGTATTAATCTCTTTAATTAATGAAATATGGCATAGTCATAATGATATTATGAGTATCTTTTTTATTCCTCCCTTCCTTATTGCTATATAAAGAAAATGAAGATTATAAGTAAAAGTGTACAAGTAATTTGTTACTTTTGAATATAAAATGCTTATAATTCAATTTATCTTTGTTATCAGCAATAATTATCAAACGGTATATAATTTTGTCCAAGTAAGGTCGCTTCTGATTCCCTATATGATATCATAACACAAAATCGAGTGGAAGGGTTAACGATAAAATGATAACAAAAACCCATTCGTCGAACTAACTATAAAGGAAGGGTTGGTTGGAAACCATGTCTATACTTCTTTGCTTTAATCACAGGTAACTAAAGATATATAAGAATAACTGAATATGGCATGCCCAGTCAAAACATAAAAAATTTCTTGCCATGTTATAGTTAATGAGTATGGTATGCACAAAGATCCGACGTCACACTTCATGATTGGAGACCAATACAATTAGCTAAGGTCGTCCATACCGTCTTTGGTCGAATTATGTCAAGCAAAGGTTCCAGCAAGCAAAGAGATTTAAGGCACAAATGTCTCTGATGTGAAAGATGCACCAATTCAATGAGATTTAAGTAACCATGAATAAGACACATGATACACTTTATCTAAATTAATAAAAATACCATTGAAATTTGCACTTTATCTAAAAAAAAATTACGCATAATTTTTTTTTTTAAAAAATAATGTGGAATTTTTTAAAAAAAAAAAGCTTCAAAACTACTCTTTAACTTTCAAAACTGTTTAAAAAAAGATAGATGAGGAGAAAATTGTGTTCATGGGGAGAAAATTGAAGGTTATTTTAGGGGAAGGTTTTCAAGATAAGTATAAGATCCTCAAAACATAACAAGAATTAATATCCTAGCTTAAGGTCGCCATTAAGAACCTACTAGTAGGCTGCTTACTAAGTTTTACTCACTCCATGTTTATCATTTTTTTTCAAGTAACTAAGAGTTGGTCGTGGATGAGAGAGGACTTTGGAGTGTGGGCCATAGACTAACCTCTGTTTTTAATCTAGTAGTTTTTGTTATTCTTTTGAATCTACTTCTTATTTTGTGTTTGTAATGAGTATGTATATGTAACACCCCGAAAATGAAGGAAATTAGCTCCCATAAGAATAAGCCACTCATGAAAGACCCAAAGGATAGAAGGGAAAAAAATTAAAGTATTAAGCAAGAACAAGGGACTTAGTCAAGTCACTCTATGCCTAACAAGTGATTTCAAAGAGTTGCCTTTTGAAAAGGATTGGAAAGGAAAAAGTAAATGAAGAGGGCAAAAAAAAAGTCATTTTATCAATTGTCAAGAATCTTTCCGGATTTGTAATTTCTTATCTAGAAGGAATCTCAAGATTCAAAATAAGGGAAAAATGATAAAAAAGCAATTAAGAATTTGTAGAAAAATTATGTTGTTCGAGAAAAATAATTATAAAATATGCAAAAAGTAGAATATTACCAAAATACCCCTGGAAGAATGGATAGTTACAGAAATGACACTCTAATTAGAATCAGAGCATCTACCGTGACCATCCGAGCAAAATCCTTCGAACTCAAATCTCAACCGTCGGATCTCCTCCAAAATTTGATATGATCTAGAACGAACACGCACGGATCATCACATCCAACGACGAGTATTCAAAGCCATGGTCGGTAAGGCTATGATCAGAGTTGATATCTCACAAAAATTATCCAAAAAGTTCGATCTCTAACGAAGATTCTGGAGCTCTCAATGTCAGTTTAAGCATCTCCTATACAGTCTGAAATAGGAGCAACAATATGGAATAAGAATCGAGAAAGGTTGATCCCTCAATCGAAAGCAATGAGCGTTTAGATTATGGGTCTCCTACTCTCAGATTTCTTCCAAATTCGAGAGCAATCCTCCACCATTTCTCTTCAATCTTATTCCTACATTTTCTCAACAAGATTACCCACAAGTTCTATGAAGGAATAGAGTGCTGAAAGTGCCTAGAAACCATTCCCCCAATTCAATCCGCCATTGAGGAACATCAAGAAAAACTTGAAAATCCAATCCGGGATACATGATGACTCGTCAAGCAAAAATGATTCCAATCAGTTTCTGCACCTCCAAAGAATGCTTCCATAGAAGACCACGAAGTAAAATAACCTCGAGAGTGTGCCGAATTGAAGGAAATAGGTTTCAAAATTAAATTGGGGATAAGAGTCGAATTCCTATCTACATTCTCTTTTCCTTCAAATTAAGGATTCCTCTAGTTTCAGAGGAAGAAGTTGAGTAAACTTGATGAAGGAATCGAGAGCTGAAACGTCGTAGAACAAACTACCCACGAGATCGAAAGCTGGCGTTTCGAGTGAGTTGCATACCAAGAACGATTTCTAGAAGTTAAGGTCTTACACTCAAAGACGTTCCTCCAAAACCAATTTCTTTAGCTTGAAGATAAGATATGGAAGAGGTTCAATGAAGAAATAGGGTCTTGAAACCCCTAGAATCGGCTACCCAATAAGAAATCCTTTGTTTTATCTCCAACGATAAATCAGATTTTGCATGAACTTTGGAAGCGAATATCTTAGGTTACGATCCACGAGAAGGTATCAAATAAATCCCTAGCCCTTTCTTGTAACATCCATCTTTAAGTTTCACGAAGAAATCAAGGAGAGAAATGCTGTAAATGTGGCTGTACAAGCCGAGTTTTAGATGGCGGCAATGCGAAAAATGCGCATCTTCTTCCTGTTTAGAGGAAGAAAACGATGATATGGCCAGTTCAATTGAACTGTCCAAGTCAACTCAAAATTTGACCTTTTCTCAAATTTTCTCAATTTTAACCCCATTCTAGACCGATTCTCGTAAAAAACATTATAGTTTCATAAACTAGACACAATAAGGAGTATGTGGAAGGAAATTTGAAGTAATTCAGATACTGGAAGCTCAAGAATGGAGGTCCCAAACGTCGACGACGAGACAAGTAGCCCCCTTGGACTCTTTGTTAAGAAATACTTGTAGAAATCGCTTGGATTTTCATATGAACCCTAAACCAAGTATGAATTAAGAATATATGAAAAAAAACCCACCATCTGAGCTCCGTTGTCTATTAAATTTTAATACTGAGCATTTATAGCATGTTGAGGTTAGATATGAAATTTGGTGGTCATTGGATAAGGATAAGTAGGTAAACCAAGAAACGGTGTAAAATGACCTTAAGGGGTAAAAACTATATTATTTCAAACCCTCCATTGTTGCTTCTACTTTGCATGAAAATGCTTCCACTAAATCATGTTACTAACTAGTTGGTTTGGTTCGGTTCAATTCTTGGGTCCACTAGATTGAATTGACCTATCTCAATTAAACTCTTGATAATATAAAAATCATAAGTTTCTTAAATTACGTTAACTTAAAAGTTTAGCCCCTAATTTTTTTTTAGAATGTTTAGCTTTGTGTCTAGTTGATCTCTAGATGCTTAAAAGTATCTAATAAAACTTCTATGCAAGGAACTTTTCTGTATAAGTGATGTAAGACTTCAGGTTTATTATTAAGGAATTTTAAAGGAGTGATTTGATATATCATAGAGGACAAAAGATTTATTTGTTTCAAATATCTTATGTTGACCATTCTTTTTTTGTCAAGTATTTTGAATATTATCATTGTGAATTACTAATGCCGATTGAATCTCATTAATAACAATATCCCAAAACTCGGGTAAAGATGACATCAAAATTAATACTTTAATTTCATCTTCAAAATTTATTTCTACTTAACTCAGTTGACTTATAATCATAATAGTCACCCATACACAAATGTTTACAACCTTAAAAGGTAAATTTGTAAGGAGTACACGAGAAAAGTGCTTAAAATAGTTTCAAAATATAGAAAAAAAAAATATATAGGGATTGGTCAAAGTCAACATTTGTTTTCTGGTTAGCATGGTACCATCAAAACTTGTTTATTTCTTTGAAATGTTTGAGTTTACAATTTACACGTTTTCATTTAGAAATGAAGCAAAATTAGTCTGGTTGTAAAATGTTGTCACGCTTAAAACTACCATAAAGGTATAATCGACCTATTATCCTTCCACCAATAGGAGCAAAAGGCAACGTTACTAAGTGAAACTAGTTTCATGTCATTTATTCAACAATAAGGGTGTTAGCATGCATTTGGAAATGAACTCATATTTAAAAAATTTAGATAAAATAGAAAAGAATTGTTATCTCAATGATAATGATACTATGTGAAACTAGCCTCAAGATGCTTCCTTAACTCTTAGGGGCGGTAAACCAATGGTTCCTTCACCCAAGACCCATGGCCCAACTCCCAACATGGAAGGGATAATCTAGAGAATCATTCCAAGAACCCTAACGGATGGGTTACAAACTCACATTATCAAGCTCGACAACAAACAATGTCGCCGGCAAACTTATGAAGACTACATGAAATTATGAATATATTAATGTTGGATTTTTTTAATTTACCGATTTTTAAAATGTTAAATTATGTAAAATTACTGGCAAATAAGAATATTTTAGAGAGCTTTTCCTTTTTATTTAAGATTTTGATATTCAAAAAGCTAAAAAACAAGGAGATGAAATATTAATGATATTAATGGGTCATAGGTTGAAGAAGAGGAGTGAGTGAAAATAAAAAGGGAGATGATTTATGCAACTCACTAATAGTTAGAACCTTATTTTAGAATGTTAAGGGCATTAGTTTTGAAAGTTCATGAATATTTTTGGTACTAGTGGTTTTGTCAATATAAGAATGCAACTTATATTAAAATTCATACTAAAAAATTACTTTTTTTATGTTTATGTCACGAGCCATTTCCGAAGCAAGTTAAAAGAGGTTGAACACAAAGTAAAATGTTTTCTCGAAATAAAAAAAGAATTAAAATATAATAAACATATATATTTACATTATATTCAAAATAGAGTTTATAGGTTCATAGTACAAAATAAGGGAAAGGTTAAAAAAATCATTTTAAAACATCAAAAATAGTTTTGGTGGGTGTTGTTGGTCTAGGGCAACTACTCTTAGTTACATGAAAAAGATGGAGTGAGTACAAGACTCGGTAAGTTAGCCTAATTGTAAGTAAGTTTTTAACCATGTTCATAGTGGGTGCTTGGATACCACACTCTTTTGTTAATGATAGCTTGGTTCTTGTCCGAGAATAGTGGCCCTTAGGTTCTAAGTACATGGTTCTATGTGGTGGAGTACTTTGGAATAAGGTTTGGAATCGGTAATTATTCTTATTTCTTTTCCTTTAGACACTCGGTGGTTGGGAGCAAATCGAACAAAGTGTTCGTCCAAAATTTTTAAAAGGGCCCAACCAAATTCGAACTGGTGACCTCTTGATCTGCAGTCAAATGCTCTACCACTGTGCTATGAACCCATTTTATATGATTTTAGCCTTAGTGACCCCTTCTACCAAGTGTCAGTCCAAAAGTGTAAAACGTGTCTGTCGAAAATAGAAAGGCCAAAAAGATAATTCAAACATAGTTCATCTACAAACTACCCAAAGCTATTAAATACAAATTGAAGAAAATAAGAAATAACATAAATAATCTTAAATGTAATTCAACTCCCGAAGATAAAAAGTCTTCAAATTACATTCCAATGTCAAGTGATATTTTATTACAACTCAATTCTTTTCTTGATTTATTGTAATTGAACTTAAAAGTATGACAAATACGCTGGATTTATTTTAAATTTCCTTTAAAATTGTTGTGCACGGAGTACAATGGAAATAATATATATATTTTTTTTTACTGTTTTGTAATTTGTATGGTATTATTAGAGGCTTTTGAATGAAATATGATAATTGATTCTCGGTCCTCTTTGACAATTTTAGATACCTCCATATCCGATATTTGATGCGTCACGTTTCACTATGAGATCTGCCCTTGGGTCAATAAGACTTAAGTAGAGAGTTTATTTGACTAATGATTTGATTTTTTTGGGTTGTAGAGATATCCTTTACAAATCAAGACTTTGTATTATTTTCAAGACACTCATCAAGACATTTGTAAATATGCCTGATATCTTGAAGGATTTAGGACACATAATTGAGAGAACCTAAATTTTTTTTGAAGTTGGCTTTTCTAGGCTACGTCATCACGAAAGTTTGAGACAAACTCAATGGACCATTGAATGGGTTTTATAAGGCTCAAATAAATTTAAAATCCAAGAAAGCGGATCTGAGTTTGATATTATTTGATTTTGGGTATGGACACAACTAGCTGATTTCTTTTGATTGCATTAATGAATGTATGTAGATGTTTAAAGTGTTCATCTTAATGGTTTTAGAAAATATCAACACATCATCAATATAAACTATTGATATTTTTTGAAAGAATTGAAAATATCATTCATAATCATCTGAAATTCGGATGGAGTGTTTTTTAGCCTAAATCGCATGACGTTCCTCTCATATTTTCTAAACTGGACATTAAATGCTATTTTATATTTGTCCTTTTAGGAAATTAGAATTTTTCGAAATCCCAATTTCATATCGAATTTTATAAAAACATTTGACTCTAAATTCTTTTTATCAAATCTTTTTTTATTTGGTTTGGATATCTTATTTATTCTAAAACCTTATTCAAAGGTTTGTAGTTAATTACCAGTATCAGAATTTCTGGTTTCTTTTCAACATGTTGTTAACCTAAAATGTCAGACACGACCACATGCTCTTTGAAGACCTTATCAGCTTCCTCTGCAAAATATCACCTAAAATTTCAAAGTATTTAGTGTTTGATGCTTTTTGACTTAACGCTAGGGTTCTATTTACGGTGAACTTGTGATAATTTTTGTCAAATTATATATTTGAATACCTAATACATTAAGATATAATATCTTATTTAAATAATATTAAAATGTCGTAGAATATCATAATATATGTTTAATTAATATGAATCTCATTCAAATTTTAAATATATATTTTTATTTAATGTTTATGATACACATCAATTATTTTACTGTTTAACATATCAAATACCTTAATATGTTTTGATATTATACTTCAAGACTATAAGAACTTACTCAGAGGACTTGAGAGTTACGTTGGCCCACAATGCATCTCATGGACAATGCAAAACTATGGTGGTGCTCGAAGGTGAGTTGTATAAAAAACTAGTCATGCACCAAAAAATCATGGGAAGACCATTGATGGAATTGAAGCAATCGACGCTCCCCTGGATGGTTTTCCAATCAAAGACCTAATGTTTTATGTTGACTCTTTTGAAGAAAAAGACACATGATCGAAGAACAAGAAATGTGGCGGTAGCTCTGAGAACTCTATTACACTCATAAAAAAATGTGTCAAAGAGTTAGACATTACACAGAAGATCTTGCTTTCATCGAGGAGACCCGAGTTTGATTCTCGACAATGAAATTTTATTTTCTTATTTCTTTTATTTTATAGTTTCATATTTAAACTTTACCTAGGTTTGAGAAGCACTATAATGGATGAGTTCAATAGTATCTTAAAATCAAAAGACTCTTATGAACTTGGTTTGAGAGTCACTATAATGATCCAGTTATCTTAGATTAAAAAGACTTTTATGAACTTTGAACCTTTAATAGGGTTATGTCATAGATATTTGGTTCAATTTCAACAAGTGAGGTTGAGGTGATTCAAATGGTTAATGTGATAATCCGGTCATTTTCAAGGTCTCTTTTGTTGAACGCCATCATGGCTGAGATGACTGTGATGAGCACCCAAGTGAGTTTGACAAGGAGGGTCGTAGAGAACCCCACCCCAAGCCAAGCTCATTTTGGGCTTAACAAACTTAAAATCCAAAAACACAAACCCTTAAATGTAAACTCGGATTCTAAGAATTAAAAAACTTTATTTTTGACGTAGAACAATACTTGAAGGTTACACGAACTTGCTCGTAGGACCTAAGAGTTACGTTGGCCACAATGCATCTCATGGACGATGGCGCTCGAAAGTGGATGATATAAAAAATGGGTCATGCACCATAAACTCATGGGAAGACCATTGATGGAATCGATGCAATCGACGCTCCCCTGGATGGGTTGCAAATTAAAGACATGAGGTTTGATGTTGACTCTTTTGAATAAAAAACCAACGATTGAACACCTCAAAATGTCGCGGTAGCTCTAAGAACTCTATCATACGACCTGAGAGTTGAGGGCTATAAGAACTTTCTCATACGACCTGAGAGTTACGTTAGCCGCAATGCATCTCATGGACGATGCAACACTATGATAGTGCTCGAAGGTGAATGGTATATAAAATGGGTCATGCACCATAAACTCATGGGAAGATCGTTGATGGAATCGATGCAATCAATGCTCCCCGGATGGGTTGCCAATCAAAGACCTAACATTTGATGTTGACTCTTCTGAAGAAAGAGCCACATAATCGAACAGCTCGAAGCATCCTGGTAGCTCTGAGAACTCTAACACACACAAGGAAGGACGTGTCGAAGAGTTAGACATTAAGCAAAAGATCATGTTAAAACTCTTCAGCGATCTGACAAATCCTTCAGGACATTCTCACTAAAAATCCATTGTCATTTAGCGGTTAGGATATCTGCTTTCATTGAGGATACTTGGGTTCGATTCCTGTCAATGAAATATTATTTTTCTTATTTCATTTTATTTTACAGTTTCTATCTTAAATTAAAAAGACTCTTATGAACTTGGTACCTTTGTTAGAGTTATGTTATAGATATTTGGTTCAATTTCAACAAGTGGGGTTGAGGTGATTCAAATGGTTAATGCGATAATCTAGTCGTTTTCGAGGTCTCTCTTGTTGAACGACATCATGGTTGAGATGAGCAGGTGATTCAAATGGTTAATGCGATAATCCAATCGTTTTCATGGTCTCTCTTGTTGAACGACATCATGGTTGAGATGAGCACCCGAGTAGAGACCCACAGCTCAAGCCAAGTTCATGTGGCCTTAAAAAACTTAAAATCCAATAACACAACCCCTTAAATGGAAACCGGGATGCTAAGGAATTAAAAAGATTTATTTTTGACGTAGAACAATACCCGAAGATTACTGGAACTTGCTCATAGAACCTAAGAGTTACGTTGGTCGCAATGCATCTCATGGACGATGCAAAACTATGGTGGCGCTCGAAGGTGAATGGTAAAAAAAAAAGGGTCATGCATCATAA
>NW_019272670.1:0-14671 GCF_002738345.1 Cucurbita maxima
ACAATGTCATATAATTATGTAGGTTCGTGATTCCTAACATTGTTACATAGTCTTAATCTAGCATTCTTAATAATAATATTGGGTTCTTTTTAGGGGTAGCTTCAATACAAAAACATAATGTAAAAAATATTTTCGCATAAAGTAGTTACATCATGCATATTCTAGTGACTCTAAGTCCCTAGAAAACTAGGGTCGTTACATATAATCTACACCTGAACTTTCTATAACCTAGAAAAAAACCCGTGGCAACTCGCTCGATCAAGGATTCGATTACCGCCTACAAGTAGGTTACTTATTTAGTTGCACTAGATATTACTTTTCCTTTTTGGGTGATCACTAACTGTTAGTTAAGGTCACAGAGGAGGGTCGTCTTGAGCCATCAGTTCTATGTGTACGAGTTGTTGTCCATAGTTTTCGAATCTCGTTCCAATTTTTATCAAATTTATTCTTTGTCACGTCAGTTCTATGTGTTACGAGTTGTTGTCCTCATTTTCGAATCTTGTTCCAATTTTTATGAAATTTTTTCTTTGTCAAGACGTGTCATGAATAATGGATATGAAGTCTTGAAAATTGAGTTATTATAGTTGTGCTTTGAAGTCTTTAAAATTGAGTTATTACAGTTGTGCCCTATTTAGCTTATCTAAGCAACTCCCGACCATTGTTTAACTCTTCTAAGCATACCAGAAATGAGGTAATTTAGTTATGCTCTTACCATTTCCCCTACTATCGATTCATATTGCAATAGTTGAGTTGACGAATATGTAATATATGACTCCTGGAAGATCAGATGACTTGCAACTCGAGATTAGTTGGCGAATATCTTACAAGAAGACCAAAACATACCAAATATATATATATATATATTATGAGGTAGTTAATAGTAGGTCGAGTAGACAGTTTCTTTGAAGGGTTATGTCAAGGACGCCTATATATTCCAACAATTGAGGAATTAAGGAATGAGATATTGTTGGAGGCTCACAACTCACATTTGTTATGCACCCAAGCGGTACAGAAAATCACAGTGTCCTTGAGATTCGGGAGTAAGGGTAAACTTGAAGAACACTAAATTTCTTAGATCTTGGAAAATCATGTCGTGATAATTGTATTTTTATTTTACCTTTATTTGAGTAGTCAGACGTGGGATTTGAACCCACGCCCTCTGATCCCGCATCGGTTTGAGAGGAGAATGAAGAATAACTTATGAGTGTTTGTAAACGTCTCTCTAGTAGTGTGTTGTAGAACTGTGATTCTGACGACGATTTGTTATGGGTAACAATGGACAATATTTTTTAGTGGCTGGAAATGGGAACGAAGCATTCCTTAGAAGAGTGTGGAAATCTCTCCCTAATAGACTCGTTTTAGAATTGTGAGACTGATGACGATACGTAATGGGCAAAAATGGACAATATTTGTTAGCGGTGGGTTTCGGCTATTACAAAAGCTATCAAAGTTAGTCATCGACTATTACAAAAGCTATCAAAGTTAGTCATCGGCTATTACAAAAGCTATCAAAGTTAGTCACAAAGTGGTGTGCTAGCGAAGACGCTGGCTCCCAAGGAGAGTGGATTGTGAGATCCAACATTGGTTGGAGAGGAGATGAAACATTCCTTATAAGGGTGTGGTGGGCTTGAGCTATTACAAATAATTACTTGGAATAGCACAGTTAGTTAGAGTGTGTGGCTGTTAACCACAAGGTCGAAGGTTCAAACCCTCCTACACGTGCATAGAATAGTTGTATTTAATTTTCTTAGGCATAGGTTAGTATAGGGCATTTTTACTTTGATGTTTTAATGGTTTTAGTTACTATTTCTTTATGTTGTTTTAAAGATGCTTTCAAATGAGTAAGTCCATGAAACTATTTTAAGATGAAGTTTAAATGCTTAATTTCGTATAAGAGCATAGGATATGATGACGGTGGCAACTTTAGGCTAATAGAAATCTAGGGTCGTTACCGTTGGTATCAGAGCTCTAGGTTATAGATTCGGTAGACTTGCCTACGAGATAGGCTTGCCACGTTCCATGATTTCACCATCGATGTCCTAGCACCAACAGGTATGTCTGGTATAAGATAAGATAAAGAAATGTCTTTAATTTGCATGTACTTTTTTTTGTTTACTAATATTGAATGTAATTTAGTATCAAATATGTGAAGCTCTAACTATATGATTTATGGAAGCATTATGTTCTACCTAGTTGTACTTTTATGAATATGTCATGTTTACTAAATTATATGTTGTGATTATACGTGATATGATGCAATTTATGTTAGAGAGATATAGACTTAAGAAATTATATATTGGTTTTAGCATCATGCCACATAAAGGACACTAAAAAGAACGACGAGGAAGGAGATTACCCTGTATTAGAGGTAGAGGAAAAGGTGGAGGTGAAGAAGCCCACCTCGTGAAGGTTTAGTGACTAGGGCGGACACACCTTAAGTTGTGCTACCTTAGGCTGCGCACCTTCAGTAGCACCAATAACTCAAATAAATCCCACTACAAGCCTATGTGAGAATCATTTCAGACAATACAATGATGCCCACTCAACAAGCCAATAGGGTGTGGAAAGGGGAATGAATCCAACAAGCCAATAGGCCATCCTAACTGCTTATTGTTATACGTAAGAATTAATATTTTCATTGGTGTGATGTCTAGGGTGTGTTGCCTTTTACGGAACCAAAAGTAAAACAATTAGAACTTATTTTTGAACATGGACAATATTATACTATTATGGAGGTTCGTGATTTCTAATCATCAAGCATTCTTGATGAGATTTCATGGATAAGATTATCCATCATTTTCTATTGAATCAAAACCCTTGAATTGAGTTATAATGTTTTAATAATTTTCAGTGAATTATAATTTTTTAGTTCATTTTCAGGGTATCTTTGAGTTTTCTAACATGGTTACTTAGTCTTAATCAAGCATTCTCGATTATATTTCATAGGTAATATTATGGTCCAACCTTTTCTATTGGATCAAAACCCTTGAATTGAGTTATAATGTTTTAGTAATTTTTAGGGGTAGCTTCCGGTCGTTGAAATAAAATGTAAATGCAACTTTGAGCCTAATTGATTTTAGGTTTCCCTTTTAAGGTGTTTGAAGTATATTGACAGTACCTATATTGCTCTCTGAGTGTTAAACATAAATTGAAGCTTATTTCTTATTTGGGCATACCCCAAATGTGTTGTTTTATGTCCTAAAACTCATAGTTTGTAAACAAAAACATATTATGTTTTCAATAAACTTATTATTGATGTTTATTTAGTAAAGATTGCTATTGAATAAAGTGAATGTTACGATTATTAATCTAAATCCAATAAACTAAGAAAACTCTGGCTATAGTATGATTACTTGAACTATATGTGGAGACACAAGAGTGGATCAAGTTCAAGTATATAGTCAAAATGATCTATAGTACAGGGATAAGGCTGAGTACCTTATCATAGGGACAATATGGATGCGGCCCACTTTTGTATATGACATAAACAATGTGATCACTAAATTGTACATGTGGAGACATGTGAGTGGGGGCGTCCTTTACAATGAGTATTGCATAAGATCGGACCATGAAGAAAATCACTCTCACTTTATAATGTCGCTTACTGCTGAGACTGATTTTCTTTTCATTCGATGACCTAGGTAACTCGATTTTAATCCTGAGCTAACCATGAACTCCTGTTTATTCGGAATTATCCTTAGATTTGCATAGGTGAAAGTGGCTCAAGTTCGCCGACTCAATAGGCCTCCCATTTCAGGCGTAAGATTGGGTGAATGGCTGGAGACGTGGGGTGCAAGATGGAATTCACTCCTACCCACTTTTAAGGATAGAAGAGAGGTAGTTCCCTTAAGCACTGACTCTAGGTCTTGAACAAGGGGCCCCACCCTCTCATTGGCATGAGAGGGATTCAGTTTACTTGTTAAACCACAAACAAATTGTTCATTAGAGGATCAGTGAGACATAAGGAACAAGAAGTAACTTCATAGGTAAAATGGTAAATTGACCCAGCTCTAGTTACGAACAACCTGTGAAGGATCAACTTACTAATCATGGTTATATCAAATGGACAGAAATATATCTATAGTGAGGGGACTGCAACTACTAGGCTATAGTGGAGTGTCCTAGTAGTTAACGAATGTTAGTTAACAAGGTTAATGAGTTAAACCGGTTAATCTTGGATCGTTGGAGCTCATGATCTATAGGTCCATTAGGTCTCTCTGTTAGCTCATATCAGACTAAACCATAGAACAGTGTGACGAGTGAGTTCAAAGTGTTCGAATTCAAATTAGGGAATATGCACTATATATATTCGATATATTTAACCACATTTTTGTTTTATTTACGAATTAAACAAAAAGAGAGAATCTGAGATATTTAAATAAGATTTAAATATCTTAATCAAATATGTGTCGGAATGGATTGGGATTGACATTTGAATTAATATTAAATATTAATTAAATAGTTTAATTAATCATTTAATATTACTTTAATTTGAAATTAATAATTCAAATTAATTGTTGAATAAAAATTTGACTTAATTTAATGAAAAAAATCCATGTTTGAGTTAGTGAAATTTTGAGGTGTCAAAATTTGGTTTAACCAAACTTGCATGCTTGCCAAATAAACCCCACAAATTTTAGTGGAATTTTGAGTGTAAAAAATTTGGTGAAGTCAAACTTGCATGCTTGCCACATAATCCCAAACATTTGAGTGGAATTTTGAGTGTCAAAATTTGGTGATCTCAAATTTGCATGAACATGCAAACATGACTCTATAAATAGAGTGATCATGGTACATGGAAGGTCTTCCAAGGGCAAAACCTTCAATATCTAATAGAGGTGTGCTTGGTTTGTAACAAAATATATTAGAGCTGGTCATCGGGTGGTGTGCCAACGAGGTTGTTGGGAACACAATGGGGTGGATTGTGAAATCCCACATCGGCTGGATAGGGGATGAAACATTTCTTATAAGCATGTGGAAATCTCTCACTATTAGACGCATTTTAAAACCGTGAGGTAGACGACGACATGTAAGGAGCCAAAGTAGCTATCTAGGCTAATACTTATAATTTGTTGGAATAGTTCAGTTGGTTAGAGCGTATGATTGTTAACGATAAGGTTGGGGAGGTTCAAGCTCTCTTTTTAGCAATGGTAGTGAATCATTCCATTTTAGTATGTGGAAAAATTTAACCCTTCAACAAAAGTGGACAATGTCATATAATTATGGAGGTTCGTGATTCCTAACATTGTTATATAGTCTTAATCATTCTCTGGTACCTTCGATACAAAAACATAATGTAAAAAATATTTTCGCATAAGGTAGTTACATCATACATATTCTAGTGACTCTAGGTCCCTAGAAAACTAGGGTCGTTACATATAATCTACACCTGAACTTTCTATAACCTAGAGAAAAATCCGTGGCAACTCGCTCGACCAAGGATTCGATTACTGCCTACAAGTAGGTTACTTATTTAGATGCACTCGATATTACTTTTCCTTTTTGGGGGATCACTAGTTGTTAGTTAAGGTCACAAAGGAGGGTCGTCTCAAGTCGTCAGTTTTATATGTTACGAGTTGTTGTCCTTAGTTTTCGAATCTCGTTCAAATTTTTATCAATTTTTTCTTTGTCACGTCAGTTAGGTGTTACGAGTTTTTGTCCTTATTTTCAAAACTTGTTCCAATTTTTATCAAATTTTTTCTTTGTCTTGTCATGTCATGAAGAATGATTTGAAGCCTTGAAAATTGAGTTATTATAGTTGTGCTTTGAAGTTTTTAAAATTGAGTTATTAACGTTGTGTCCTATTTAGCTTATCTAAGCTATTCCCGGCCGCTGGTGCCACGCAGTTTAACTCTTGTAAGCATACAAATTTAGTTATGCTCTTACCATTTCCCCTACTATCGATTCAAGTTGCAATAGGTGAGTTGGCAAATATGCAATATATGACTATATGACATATATGACTCCTGAAAGATCAGATGACTTGCCACTCGAGAATAGTGGGTGAATATCTAACAAGAAGACAAAAACCAAAAAAAAAAAAAAAAAATACAAAAATACAAAAATAAAAGCTTGGACGAATTTGTTAATTTCTTTGATTCAAGGGTTTTTTTGTTCAACTAAACTTGGATTGTTGGGTTGAGGATTAGGGTTGCCTAATCAATTTGGTATCATTGCCTAGGTTGCATCTATGTGGCCTACTCTAGAATTGATTTTATTGCTTAGGTGGGATAGTATTTGAATGATAATTGCTTTAGCAGCTCGAAATAGTTGGAACGTGTATCAGCAACCACAAGGTTATGAGAAAAAATGTCAAGAATACAAGGTATATAAATTGAAGAAGACATTATATGGCCTTAAACAAGCCCTACGTGCATGATTTGGTTGACTTGAAGCACATTTTGTTGAAGAAAGATTTGAGAGGTGCAATTGTAACCATACTTCATTCATACAAACAAGAGATAGAGATAAAATTTTGATTGTTAGTCTATAATGTTGATGATCTAATTTTTACTGGTAATGATGAGAGCATGTTTGTTAAGTTCAAGAATTCTATAAAACTTTAATTTGAAATGACTGATTTGGGAGTTCTTTATCGAAAAAGAGGTAATGGAAAGTTGATAGCATATACTGACAGTAATTATGCATGAGATATATATGACAAGAAAAGCACTTCTGGTCCAATGCACACAGGAACAAGTTGTAGATATGATGAAAAAACTACTGAAGTTGGACGCATTCATAAAACTACATGAGTCAATGGGTATGTGTGTAGTATCACGAGTAAACTGATGGCAACCTTACAATTAGTTTAAGGGAGAAATTGTTAAAGATTGTCATGTTACTAGTTTGTTAGAATCTTAGGACCACTATGAATTTTGTCCACTTTATGGTGTCCACTTCTCTAGGAATGTGGAATGTTACAATTAATTAGGTGGTAAGACCGTAAGACTATAACAAAATTAGTTTGTTAGACTTAAAAAATAAAAAAATAAAAATTACTTTGTAAGGATAATTGATAATATCATATTTTGCACATGTATGTACCTCGAATAGAAAAGGAGAACTAATAAGAAAAAAATTAATTACTTTGTAAGGATAATTGATAATATCATATTTTGCACATGTATGTATCGTATATATCATGATTCGAAACTGTGAGGCCTCACAGGAACACTATGTCATAAAAAGAATGAATGTTAATTCGAAACCGTATATATCATATTAACCATAAAAGATATGTTCCGTATACGTATGCATGTCTCATAGGAACACTATGTCATAAAAAGAATGAATGTATGATTTGCATCATAACTATATATCATGATTCGAAACTGTGAGGCCTCATGTATTTTGCATGTCACATGTATCGAGATAATTCCTTGTTATGATTAGTACACATGTGTACACTTACTTATTTTGTACACAATGATATTATACATGCTCATTCCCCTTTGTGGCTTCTGACAATGTGGGTGTATACTAACCTACCGTCAGACCCAGGGGTATGTAAATGAGCTCACTTAGTGGGTCCATTTATGTATGTGTGGTTGTGAATAGAGAAGTACTACACATCAAACTTTACTCGAACTTGAAGTAGAGAATAAGGTCATGCATAATTGTATGTGCTTGCATTTTTTGACCTAAACGTCTGGTGGAAGAAATGAAAATCATGACGAGTTGTGAGAATTCTCGTGAATCCAATTGTCCATGCCAGATTGAAGAAAAATACTTCACTCATTTAATTTAGAAACATGACATGTCATTCCTCCGTGATTGATTTGAGATTGATTTTAGACACTTTCCCAACAAATGTTTTATAAAATTATGGAATATTTATTTTGAGATTGTTATATCGATGCTTATTATTTCTTTTACCCTAGAGAACTTGAAATTGGTCCCCTAGCTTTAGAACTTGAATCTAAATCTTCGTGGCTTTGATATTAGTCATTAAAATCAACCATCCTAAGTATTTAGGAGTAATTTAATAAAAAATTTAAACGATAATCTCTAATAGATTGTAGTTTAATGGTGATAATTTTATGTTGTGGTCGTGAAGACTTGACTAATGTGTGGCTCTAGATTAGTGATGAGAATTCCATGTTTTACCCAAATCCTCTCATTTGAGCTTGAGTTGTACCTCTGTTATCATTTTCCATAATTATTTTACCTTCCTTCGTCTTATTCACATAGTTAATAATTGAAACTAACTTTATTTTCTTTGTTGTTCTAACAAAGGTGTGTTCCATAAAACCCATAAAGATACATTGAATAATTATTTAATTATTTAACAAGGTTCCCATGGGTGCAAGAACTCAAATTTGTTTTGAGGAATATTAAACAAAGAAAAACCGTTATTATATGCAAATTATCTTTCATTACTACATCGATCAGAAAGCCATGTTCCCTTTTCTGGCCAGAAAACTTCGAATGAAGCATGCCCTAATCTAGTGGCAAAGTTGCACCAAAACAATGTCCTTCGAGAAAAATTCTCCCTAAACTCCCAATTGAATTGGGTTCCTGGATTGACGATATGCACGCCTAAGTCCATAGCCAATCCAAAATTTTAGGTTAGATACCCACAAACTAAGATAAATATATACATATAAATTTTAAGGAATATACGAAAATAGAAACATTAAAATACAAAAATAAAAACCTTAAAAAACAGGTGAGGCATTAATGGAAGTTGAGAATTGGATGCTGTAAACCACACGAGACATTAATATATATTTCGATAGAAAAAGCAAACAAGAATACTAGCCTTATAAAATTTGTCTATTGATCCATCAATTCAATAGACAAAACCAAAAATTCAAACTTATATTTTCAATTCTTCTATTGATCCATCAATTCAAACTTCCTTATATTGTTTGAGTGTGTAGGCGAAGGCCAAAGTTTGTTTAAGTTAATTTGATTCAAATATATGGTATGACATGAGTTCTATGAGTAAAATATGCTTATTGCAATTCAAATTTACTTATTACTATAGAGTTATACATTCCCTTTTTCTTTCAAAATTTGGTTCCTTTTCTTTTCTAAGATTTGATCCATTATAATTGCAAAATTAACTAAAGTTTAAACTCTTATGGGTCTAAAAAAATATATTTTAATTAAAACCTAACCCATTAAACTAATCAACAATTTTATTTATATTCAATACCAAATATCTTAGTTTGTTTTCTTTTTTTCACTCAATTTATCACTAAAAAAAATTAACCTAAAAGATACTTTCAATTACTAATTTTTCTAAAGATATCGTAGTATTCTTAAATATGGTACCCAAGCTTGTTGTAGCCATGATCGAGAGCCCAATAACTCTTCATCTTCGGTCTTGGTGTTTATCCATGAGATCATCAATAGTAGTATTCATTTATCTTTCAATATGACCCAGAGAAGTTAATAAAAGAATCGTTCCGACAACTTTACACTTCAAGAGTAAAAAATTATACCGATTATATCGTTCGTCTAAACGTTCTTTCTCTCCTTACACGTTCCACACAATGACGAAAACGTCCCAGCAACTAAGAAGAAAAATAATCAAGCAGAAGGTATTTCCAACAGTAATCAGAGGTATTTTATAAGTTTTATTGATGATTACCGTCGCAATGTGTGAATATATTTTCTTGCTGAAAAAAATCTTGTTGATAAAGAGATTGGAGATTTTATTCGTTGTCTACCCATAGATAGGGGTGGAGAGTACACCTCTCACGAGTTCAATAGTTTTTGCAAAACTAATGGTATCAGTAGAAAACTTATAGCGAGTCTAGATGAGTGCAAGAACAGAACAATCATGAACATGATTATAAGTATATTATCAGAGAAGCAAGTTCCAAAGAATTTTTGGCCAGAAGCAGTAAACTGGATATTGCACGTGCTCAATAGAAGTCTTACAGTGGTAGTGAAAAATATGACTTCAGAGGAGGCTTGAAGTGGCGCAAAACCTAATACTAATTATTTTTTAGTTTTTGGATACATTGATCGTGTTCATGTATTAGACGGTAAGAGAAAGAAGTTAGATGATCAAAATTTTCAGTGTGTGCTACTAGGGATGAGTGAAGAGTCTAAAACATATAGACTCTATGTTCTAGTGTCCAAGAAGATAATTGCAAGCAGAGAGGTGATTTTTGAAGAAAACAAATGTTGGAATTGGGGTAAAACTAACGAAGAAGTTGAACTTGATACCCACGAATGGAAAGATAGTAATATAGAAGAAAGTGAACATGATCAAAGTGAGGAAGAATCTGAAGAGGAGGTGATAGTAGAAGAAGAAGGGGAAGTTAATATATATTCCAATGATCCATCTAAAGCACACCCGAAGTGAGAAATAGAAGAGCACCATTATGGATGGAGATTATGTGAGCAAGGGAGAATTTTCTGAAGAAGCTGAGCACAACAATTTAGTTCTATTAACCTCAACTATAGATTCGACTACCTTTGAAGAAGCTGTTCAAAGTTCAAAATGGTGAACTACAATGGACTTGGAGATAGAAGCCATAGAACGAAATGAGACTTGAGAGTTGACAAATTTTCCTAGAGGAATGAAGAAGATTGGAGTAAAGTGGGTTTTCAAAATTAAACTAAAAGAAAATGGCGAAGTTGACAAGTATAAGGCTACGTTGGTAGCAAAAAGTTATGCACAACAACATGGTATAGACTATACCAAGGCATTTGTACCTGTAGCTAGGTGGGATAGTATTCGAATGATAATTGCTTTAGCAGCTCGGAATAGTTGGAAAGTGTATCAGCTTGACGTGAAAAGTGCTTTCTTATATGGAGAGTTATAAGAAGCCGTCTTTGTCGAGCAACCACAAGGTTATGAGAAAAAATGTCAAGAATACAAGGTATACAAATTAAAAAAGACATTTATTGGTAATGATGAGAGCATATTTGTTAAGTTCAAGAATTCTATGAAACTTCAATTTGAAATGACTGATTTGGGAAAAAATGAAATATTTTCTCGGTGTAGAGATTTTACAAAATCCTGAAGACATTTATATTAGTTAAAGAAAGTATGCAAAAGAAGTTTTGGTCAAGTTTATGATGAAAAAAGTAATAGTATGAAAAACCATGTTGTTCCTGGGGTTAGACTAACAAAGGATGAATTTAATGTATCTTATTGCAACAAGGTTGGATTTAATGTATGTAGTGTCTCTCATTAGTATATTTATGGCAAATTCATCAGAGCTGCATTTGCAAGCTGCAAAAAGGGTGTTGAGATACTTAAAAGGTATTATAGATTTGGGAGTTCTTTATCAGAAAACGGGTAATGGAGAGTTGATAGCATATACTGACCGTGATTTTGCAGGAGATATATATGACAGGAAAAGCACTTCTGGTTATGTGTTCTTACTCAGTGATGGAACTATGTCTTGGTCCTCCAAAAAACAACTTGTAGTTACTTTGTCTACTACTGAAGCAGAAATTGTGGCAGCTTCCTCTTGTGCTTGTCAAGGGGTGTGGATGAGGAGAGTTTATGAAAAAAAATGTTATTTGATAACAGTTTCACTGTTAAGCTATCCAAGAATTCAATCATTCATGGACGTAGTAAATACATTGATGTGAGGTTTCATTTCCTGCATGATTTGACCAGAGATGGAGTTATTGAGCTGAAGCATTGTGTCACACAAGAACAAGTTAGTTGTATATATTATGACAAAACTAATGAAGTTGGACACGTTCATAAAACTACATGAGTCGATGAGTATGTCTGTAGTAAAGTTATTAGTTTATCTTAAGACCACGTTCAAGTATTACAAGAATTGAACTCAAGACCTCAGAGTCATACAAATAGATCAAATGACCTCCTATGACAAATTTTTTTCATTTTTAATATATCATTATTTCATTCATTTATTCGATTTGGATAATAATGAAATTCATGTGCAAGTAGTATTATCAATTTTCAACCGATGCAAAGTTTGATTATTTCAAAATTATTTATACTAATAGATGTAATAAAAATAGAGAACAGGAAAAATAGTTGAAGTTATTACATTATGTAAGTTTTAGTTTGATAGTTTCAGTTTAGTCACACATCTTGAACATAAAAGTAAAACTATTGATGCTTATGGGCCACGTTGGATTACTTTTATGTTGTATGAATGACAAGTGTCTTGTAGCCCTTGTTAATATGTGTTGTTCTATGTGACACTTTATATTATGATATGAATGATACTATGCTGTGAATCTACGTTGTGATATGGATGATAATGCATGAACCTCCATATATTACACCATGCATATTAGGTTAACATGTTCACGCTGTGCCTATGAGTCATTGACAAGTCATGTAGATTAACCATAAAAGATATGTTCAGTATACGTATGCATGTCTCATAGGAACATTATGTCGTAAAAAGAATGGATGGATGATTTGCATCATAACTATATATCATGATTCGAAACTGTGAGACCTCATGCATTTTGCATGTCACATGTATTGAGATACTTCCTTGTTATGATTAGTACAAATGTGTACACTTCCTTATTATGTACATGATGATATTATGCAACACATCAAACTTTACTCGAACTTGAAGTAGAGAATAAGGTCATGATGTCTTATGAAAAGATAGGCACCATGATTGTATGTGATTGCATTTTTTGACCTAAACACCCGGTGGAAGAAATGAAAATCATGATGAGTTGTGAGAATTCTTGGGAATCCAACTGTTCATGCCAGATTGAAGAAAAATACTTCACTCATTTAATTTAGAAACATGAAATGTTATTCCTCGGTGCTTAATATGAAATACATTTCACTTATATTTTAGACACTTTCCAAGCAAATGTTTCATAAAATTATGGAAGTAAAAGAAAGTTTATGATTGATTTTGATATTGTTATATAAATGCATTATTTCTTTTACCGTAGAGAACTTGAAATTGGTCGCCTAGATTTAAAATTTGAATCTAACACTTGATGGCTTTGATATTGGTCATCAAAATCAACCATCCTAAGTATTTAGGAGTAATTTAATAAAAAAATTAATAGATGATCTATGTAGTTTAATGTTGAGAATTCTATGTTGTGGTCGTGAAGACTTGACCAATGTGTGGCTGTAGATTAGTGATGAGAATTCCATGTTTTACCCAAATACTCTCATTTGAGCTTCAGTGTACATGTTTTTATTTTTCATAAACATTTTAACTCAAATTTGTTTTGAGGACTATTAAACAATGAAAACCATTTAGTATCGGCAAACCATATGCATCTTTCATCACCACATCCACCAGAAAGACATGTTCCCTTTTCTGGGCAAAAAAACCTGGAAAGAAGCATGCCCTAATTTGCTCTAAAAGTTGCACCAAAACAATGCTGTTCGAGAAGAATTCTCCCTAAAGTCCCGATTGAATTAGGTTCGTGGTTTGATGATATGCAACCCTAAATTTATAGCCAATCCATAATTTTAGGTTAGATACCCACACACTAAAATAAATATATACATATAGATTTTAAGGAATATTCCCAATCACCACTTCCCACTTTGTCAATGGAAGTTCAGAATTGGATACTGTGTAAATCAATTGAGACATTAATATATATTTCCATCCCTAAGGCAAACAAGAAATACTAGTATTACAAAAAGAGTCTTATATTTTCAATTCTTAGTAGATCTATTATTCAAACTTTCTCTAAGAAATATCTTGAGACAGAAAAACAAAAAAATGGTTGAAATTCTATTTAATTTTTTATTCAATTTATTTGTGCTATGTATCATGTGAATTTTGATTCGGGTTCTTAATTAAATAAAAATAAACTATGTTAAAAAGTAAATAGACTGACCACAATTACATCGTTTGAGTTTGTAGGTGAACGCCATAAAGAAAACACAAACAACAAAAGATTTGAGAATTTGCATGATCTTCTTTTCTTCAATGGTGGTGTGGCTTGTTTTCAAGTAGAGATTTATATCTTCCTCTTCTCTTGAAAATGAGACTTGATATGGTGTTAAATTTAGTAAAATAAATTCTAAAAACAATTTGGCGGTTTTGGAGCACTAACTTCAATTTGGCTTGGAAGGGTTGGATGGAAACTCAACGACCCAAAATTTTCTACATAATTTAAGGTCGCTACTTTATACGTACCATAAACATTGAATGCGAAAGACTTCATTTAAATTCCATAAAACATAACCTTTAACTTAAAATACAACGAGTGACTTACGTGTTTTGAAAACATCTTTAAAACGACACAACAAAAAATCTGAAATAAAATAAATAAGCGTTTAAGTTTAAAACATCCTATTCTAGCCTAAGTCTAAGAAAATAAATATCACTATCCTATGCATTTGACTATCCTATGCATGTGCCATGATCTCGAGTTGCGATGCCGTCATCAGTCGTACATGAATGCCTTGCCTTAATTTGAAAAATATAGTAGCACATAGCTTAAGTATTTAAACAGATACTCAGAAAGTGACCCCACTGTTGGGGTTAAATGCAACAATCACATGCAATGAAATGATGGGACCTATCTTTTGTTTCGTTTCGTTTCGTTTTCCCTATGGTGCTGTCCTAACGGGTAATCGTGGATGTGTATCATATACTCTACACACAGACAATACGTGCGAGTATGGGCTCACCAGCTAGTTCACACACCGCTGGGCCACTTTTCTTATCTGGTGGACATACTCTGAGAGCCCCTTATGCCGGGACCCGTTAAAACT
>NW_019272671.1:0-4253 GCF_002738345.1 Cucurbita maxima
AAATTGACTAATGGGTATATATATGATTTCAGTTTATTATATATAGCTTCACTATATGTAAACGCCTACTATATAGTTAGCCTTCATATCCAACATTCTAGAGCCCAAATAGTCAGGGATTGACATTATGCTAGAACACAAAGTCATTTACATGCCCCTAGAAAATGCCTACTAGTAATGGAGTCTAACCCAATGATCATTGAGACAAACATCCATCAACCAAGAGGGGTGAAAATGATGATGATAGTACAGTTGAGAAAGAATCTTAGCCATGATGAATCTACACTTGTTGCCATTGTTGTATTTGAAAAGGGGAAGTGCAAATGTGCGAACCTCAACAAAAACTTTATTTCCACTACATGAATACCACGACCCAAAACAAGAAGGTCAAATATTGGGTTTAGCTCCACCAAGAGAGATAAATCACAAGATTAGTTTTATATCGCCTGCCACAAACAGATGTCATGCGGCTCAGCCTGAGCTAGTTTAATTCTACAAATAGCAAAATGGCATGTTCACAGTCGGGTTTATTTGACCTCTAAAAGCTCTTGTCAGTGATCACTCAAATGCTTGGCAAAGACACCAAGCCAACACCTCTACTAAAGAAGGGAGACAAAAACAAACCACTAAAGCAACACATGTTCACGCAAAAATACCAACCATACGAATGAAGAGAAGGGTCGACCACAATAATTTCAAAGCAAATAGAGAATTATAATAAGTTAAGGTCAGATAAACATTGAGTTCAAAACAACAAGAACCAAAGACTGGTGCGAAAATTCTATGGACTAGTCAAAGTTATACACAAGATTAGAAAGATATCATATAAAATCCAATTGCTCCTATGGATACAGACTAACCCTGTTGTCCACGTCAGTAACTTGAAACGTTATTATTCTGACCAAGAAAACATCAAGTAGAAGCAAGTGGTATCACGTCATGCAAAGAAGAAAATGTTTCAAGCAAAGAAAGTAGGAAAGACACCAATAAAGAAGAGTTGAAGAGTTAACAAACCGAGAAGTGATTTTCAACAGCTTCTAGTAGGTTGGAAAAGACTCCTCAATACTGAGATCAGCTAAAAGCGCATCGCGAGACCTAAAGTCAGGCTCATCCTACTACGTTGAGTTTATGAAGAGCCGGTTGATAGAGATATTGACAAATTGTGTAAGGGCAGATGTCGCGGTCATGATTGGCCAAGGCGTGTTGCCTGTGACTGCATGTTAGACGACTCAGCTATTCTTGTAAACGATTTGTGGTTCATGGTGGCATGCTCATTCCAACTGCATGTTAGACGACTCAGCTATTCTTGTAAACGATTTGTGGTTCATGGTGGCATGCTCATTCCAAACCCCTTTTATTTGCATTCACTATTCTTGTAAACGATTTGTGGTTCATGGTGGCATGCTCATTCCAAACCCCTTTTATTTGCATTCATCTTAGATAGGCTTTTACTATTATTGTTGTTCCAATACGGGGTGTATGATTAGTCATCAAAATCATATCTACACCCATCATTACTAAAATGTCCCAAAATGTACTATGGGAGAACGTGACCAGTTGTTGTTTGTTCACTTTTAGCTTATAACATTACTCTATTTGAAATTGTTTTTAACGTATTTCCTCGCTCACATTTTCTAAAATATTTCTTTTAAACGTGATTCGAGCATACACCGTTATTGTTCCTTCAGTCTAAATTTTGCATGGTTGACTTGTTCATTGGATTAGAACAAATGTCTCATAATAAGTGTCTCACTACTACAAGAGTGCGATTGTGACACTTGTCTTCCGTTCAGTTGTGGGCTGCATCTTCTGACTAGTTACGTGCTTCTGACTAGTTACGTGAGTTTGGCTTGGAGCATACATNTGCATGGTTGACTTGTTTATTGGATTAGAACAAATGTCACATAATAAGTGTCTCACTACTGCAAGAGTGTGATTGTGACACTTGTCTTCTGTTCAGTTGTGGGCTGCATCTTCTGACTAGTTACGTGCTTCTGACTAGTTACGTGAGTTTGGCTTGGAGCATACATGTAGATTGAAAAAGAAATGGTTGGATGCGGACTGCGAATAAGGGTTGGGCCATGGAAGGATTGTGACCACATGTGACCTATGTAGAAAATTTGTACTCATTTCCTAAAACCTTTAGCAAACAACATACTCAAAACAGATGCGCTACACCTCGTCTCACCCCCCCGGAGCATATGGATCCACCCAATCGATGAACACTCAAACCAAACTCGCCCATACTTTTTGGCATAGAAACGTGAGAACCAATCCGAGCAATCTATAGTTGGGAGACCCCTTAAAGCAACAAACGAGAATGACTAGGTTGATAGCAAGGTTAAAGAAAATGTGAGTATAAAAAGACGTATCGCATAACCGTCCCTGTAAGTAGCTTCATTCTTTCTTGATCTATGCACCGACTTTATGAAAAAAATTAGTCTTTCTGCTAAAAGTGTGACTGTTGAGTATGGATAAGCGAACCTCTTGGTTCGGGGGAAACCAAAGATGTTGGCTAAGAAAACTAAGGAGACAAGTATAGGACGGAGAAAATGCGCATACAAATTGATTGACATGATCCCTCTCTCTCTCTCTTTGGCTAGTTTGCTAGCTACGCGATAAGCGGGAAAGCATACCAGGCAAGGAAAGAAAGGCTGCTCGATCTCCTGTAAGGCCAACCCTCAACAGCGAGCTCAACAGGCAATGCTATAAGTTCAATAGAAGTCCAAGGTTTCGTCTACTACGGATCTGATAGCTCTTGGAGGAGCTAACATGAATGAGAAATACATTCGATTACGACAACTAATAGATAGCGAACTTTTTGGTAGAAACTGATTGATCCCTTGGCTCCGGCAAGAAAAGGAAAAGGTAGTCGTAATCCTACCTTTTCCGTCGGACGAGAGGAAAATTTGAGCTGAAAGATTGAATCACACTTGGTAAGAAAGGCGGGCTTAGCAGGTTTCTCCAAACGTATAAACAAAAAGAGGATATCGATACGCATACATTCTCACATGGAAAAACCTAGCTGAACCGGATCAAGGTTTCTAACCTAGTTCGACTGACCGTCTTTGGCTAGCCCCCGCACCTTGTAATGAGGTCAACCCGTATGTGCTTTTTCTTTTTGTTTAGCGAGATAACTTACAAGCTCTTTCAGCTCGTAGCAGGAGTATGAAAAGTGGAATCCTCATCTTGAGTCGAGTCCGCATTGCCATATGAATCGACATCAGCCAAACCACGAGCTCCTATTTTTTCTTTAACGAAAGCGGATTTAACAGTTTCAATAAAACCAACCTCTTTTAAAGAAGGAGTCGCTCTACCTTGATCATTGTGGACATACGCAGCTCCCACTTTACCTTTCCCTACCGTGAAAAGGAAAGTTCCCTCACGATTGGCCCTCCCAGCTCCCGAACGTCTTTCAATCAATCAAGAGAGGTATAGAATAGTACAACAAACCAACAAGACAAGAATGGACTCATAAGATGGGCAGTCAGGGAATCGATTTCATTTGTGTTATCCGTCAAGGAAATGATCAAGGAATTCTCTATACACGGCTGAGAGATGACCATATTGTTGCACATCCCTAATAAAGTACCGTAGGCAAACGGAGCTTTTGAAAATGAAAGCGTGTAAAACTCAGATCCACTTTCTCTTCAATTCGTGAACTTCAGATCTGATCTTTCTTTCATCTACGGGTGACTGAGAGAGAATTTAGGCCTGGCGTCCATCCTATTCAGTCAACAATAAGGTACAAAGAGGATTGATTAAATGGGCTTGAAGTACCATTATCGTTAGGTCGAAGATCTCTACTAGGTTTAGTGCACTTTGGTAGTTGCGAATGTTGCCGTAATCGAATGTCTTTCTCATTCGACATTCTCTCTTACCAAGCACTCATACTCGCCAGGGTTGAGGAGACAGTCCGTCAGCTAATTGGGCTTCGAGATTGCGTATACGCGAAAAGAGCTCGCTTTCGACTTTCTACCTCAACGTTTTGTGCTCGGTTCTGGTTCAGGAAAGGGTATGATCTCTTTCATTGGAGCACATTGATGCCGAAGGAGTCTTCGGAACCGGTGGAGAGGCTATTATGACTTCAGGCTATTCAAATAGCATGACGATACCACAAAGAAAGGATATTTAAGTCACACTCGTGGAATTGCTTTTTCATAATAATTATCTAAATATATGATACAAAAAATTGATGACTGATAAGGTAAGAGGTTTTAAAAGACAAAAGAATGACAATTCTAGGTGTGATA
>NW_019272671.1:4280-10605 GCF_002738345.1 Cucurbita maxima
CGGTTCAAATCTATGGTTCTCTGGAACTTTTTCATCGGTTATTTGGGCGCATCTTCCGGGATTGTGATAATAGATAACCTATGTGGCCACATTTAAAACCATATTATCTTGCATAATTCATTTTCATATAATATTGTTGGGGGCATTTTGAGAATCAAACTTGAGACCTTTCACACTCAAAACGATAATCATACCACTAGACCAAATGCCTTTTGCAGCAGATCTATAATACTTAGTTGCTAGTCTATGTGCCTCAATAGATGAAATTTATTTAAGTAGTGCATTGCCACGAATTCCTTTGGGTTAGGCCTCATTGAAAATTATTTTAGTACCTTATATAAGGTACAAAGTGGATTGATTAAATGGGCTTGAAGTACCATTATCGTTAGGTCGAAGATCTCTACTAGGTTTAGTGCACTTTTGTAGTTGCAAATGTTGCCGTAATCGAATGTCTTTCTCATTCGACATTCTCTCTTACCAAGCACTCATACTCGCCAGGGTTAAGGAGACAGTCCGTCAGCTAATTGGGCTTCGAGATTGCATATACGCGAAAAGAGCTCGCTTTCGACTTTCTACCTCATCGTTTTGTGCTCGGTTCTGGTTCAGGAATATACGCGAAAAGAGCTCGCTTTCGACTTTCTACCTCATCGTTTTGTGCTCGGTTCTGGTTCAGGAAAGGGTATGATCTCTTTCATTGGAGCACATTGATGCCGAAGGAGTCTTCGGAACCGGTGGAGAGGCTATTATGACTTCAGGCTATTCAAATAGCATGACTGATACCACAAAGAAAGGATATTTAAGTCACACTAGTGGAATTGCTTTTTCATAATAATTATCTCAATATATGATACAAAAAACTGATGACTGATAAGGTAAGAGGTTTTAAAAGACAAAAGAATGACAATTCTAGGTGTGATAGAAAAGGATAACTTTTTTTTTTTAGTGTGCACGGTTCGGTTCAAATCTATGGCTCTCTGAAACTTTTTCATCAATTATTTGGGTGCATCTTCCGGGATTGTGATAATAGATAACCTATGTGGCCACATTTAAAACCATATTATCTTGCATAATTCATTTTGATACAATATTGTTGGGGGCATGGGCATTTTGAGAATCGAAGTTGAGACCTTTCACACATAAAACGATTATCATACCACTAGACCAAACCAAATGCCTTTTGTAGCAGATCTATAATTCTTAGTTGTTAGTCTATGTGCCTCAATAGATGCCACGAATTCTTTTGGGTTAGGCCTCATTGAAAATTATTTTAGTGCTTTTTTTCTTTGGAGTGGCATTTCGAGAATCGAACTCAAGACCTCTTGCACCCATAGCAAGAATCATACAACTAGACCAAATGCCCTTATTATGGGCTATATATTAAGTTTTTTTTTTTGGAATGTACCATCATTATTTCATTTATTTTCTTTGTTAATGAAATCCATGAGCAATAATCATTATTATATCTTTTAGATCTAGACTGCTGTTAAATTATTACATCAGGTTTGCGACAATTACTGTAGAAATAATTATTTACATAGGGTTTGCGACAATTACTGTAGAAAGAAGAAAATAGTGTAAGTTTTAGTTTGATAGTTCCATTTGAGACATATCGTGGAGTACACAAGTAAAGCAAATATCGAAAGTGGAAAAGATAAAATGTTATTAAAAGAGCATCATCATTATAGTTTTAATTGCCTTAATACACTAGGTTGTTGAGTTATTTTCTCTAAGGCTCAATTCTTTTGTTATATTAACACCTTCATACTCAACTTCTTCCCCTCAAGCTACAGGAATCCTTAATTTGAAGGAAAAGAGATCGTAGATAGGAATTCGACTCTTATCCCTAATTTAATTTCGAAACCTATTTCCTCTAATTCAACACACTCTCGAGGTTATTTTTCTTCGTGGTCTTCTATGGAAGCATTCCTTGGAGGTGCAGAAACTTATTGGAACCATTTTTGCTCGACAAGTCATCATGTATCCTCGGATTGGATTTTCAGGTTTTTCTTCAAGTTCTTCAATGGCAGATTGAATTGGGGGAATAGTTTCTGGGCACTTTCAACACTCTATTACTCCATAGAACTTGTGGGTAATCTTGTTGAGAAACTGTAGGAATAAGTTTGAAGAGAAATGGTGGAGGATTGCTCTCGAATTTGGAAGAAATCTAAGAGTAGGAGACCTATAATCTAAATGCTTATTGTCTTCGATTGGGGGATCGACCTTTCTCGATTATTATTCCGTACTGTTGCTCCTACTTCAGACTTTATAGGAGATACTTAAACCGAGATTGAGAGCTCCAGAATCTTCGTTATTTAGAAGTTCGAAGAGAAATGGTGGAGGATTGCTCTCGATTTTGGAAGAAATCTTAGAGTAGGAGGCCCATAATCTAAACGCTTATTGTCTTTGATTAGGGNATAATTATCTCAATATATGATACAAAAAACTGATGACTGATAAGGTAAGAGGTTTTAAAAGACAAAAGAATGACAATTCTAGGTGTGATAGAAAAGGATAACTTTTTTTTTTTAGTGTGCACGGTTCAAAGAATGACCATTCTAGGTGTGATAGAAAAGGATAACTTTTTTTTTTTAGTGTGCACGGTTCGGTTCAAATCTATGGCTCTCTGAAACTTTTTCATCAATTATTTGGGTGCATCTTCCGGGATTGTGATAATAGATAACCTATGTGGCCACATTTAAAACCATATTATCTTGCATAATTCATTTTGATACAATATTGTTGGGGGCATGGGCATTTTGAGAATCGAAGTTGAGACCTTTCACACATAAAACGATTATCATACCACTAGACCAAACCAAATGCCTTTTGTAGCAGATCTATAATTCTTAGTTGTTAGTCTATGTGCCTCAATAGATGCCACGAATTCTTTTGGGTTAGGCCTCATTGAAAATTATTTTAGTGCTTTTTTTCTTTGGAGTGGCATTTCGAGAATCGAACTCAAGACCTCTTGCACCCATAGCAAGAATCATACAACTAGACCAAATGCCCTTATTATGGGCTATATATTAAGTTTTTTTTTTTGGAATGTACCATCATTATTTCATTTATTTTCTTTGTTAATGAAATCCATGAGCAATAATCATTATTATATCTTTTAGATCTAGACTGCTGTTAAATTATTACATCAGGTTTGCGACAATTACTGTAGAAATAATTATTTACATAGGGTTTGCGACAATGACTGTAGAAAAAAGAAAATAGTGTAAGTTTTAGTTTGATAGTTCCATTTGAGACATATCGTGGAGTACACAAGTAAAGCAAATATCGAAAGTGGAAAAGATAAAATGTTATTAAAAGAGCATCATCATTATAGTTTTAATTGCCTTAATACACTAGGTTGTTGAGTTATTTTCTCTAAGGCTCAATTCTTTTGTTATATTAACACCTTCATACTCAACTTCTTCCCCTCAAGCTACAGGAATCCTTAATTTGAAGGAAAAGAGATCGTAGATAGGAATTCGACTCTTATCCCTAATTTAATTTCGAAACCTATTTCCTCTAATTCAACACACTCTCGAGGTTATTTTTCTTCGTGGTCTTCTATGGAAGCATTCCTTGGAGGTGCAGAAACTTATTGGAACCATTTTTGCTCGACAAGTCATCATGTATCCTCGGATTGGATTTTCAGGTTTTTCTTCAAGTTCTTCAATGGCAGATTGAATTGGGGGAATAGTTTCTGGGCACTTTCAACACTCTATTACTCCATAGAACTTGTGGGTAATCTTGTTGAGAAACTGTAGGAATAAGTTTGAAGAGAAATGGTGGAGGATTGCTCTCGAATTTGGAAGAAATCTAAGAGTAGGAGACCTATAATCTAAACGCTTATTGTCTTCGATTGGGGGATCGACCTTTCTCGATTATTATTCCGTACTGTTGCTCCTACTTCAGACTTTATAGGAGATGCTTAAACCGAGATTGAGAGCTCCAGAATCTTCGTTATTTAGAAGTTCGAAGAGAAATGGTGGAGGATTGCTCTCGATTTTGGAAGAAATCTTAGAGTAGGAGGCCCATAATCTAAACTCTTATTGTCTTTGAATAGGGGATCAAACTTTCTCAATTCTTATTCCGTATTATTGCTCCTACTTCAGACTTTATAGGAGGAACTTAAACCGACATTGAGAGCTCTAGAATCTTCGTTATTTAGAGATCGAACTTTCTAGATAATTTTTCGGAGATATCAACTCCGATCATAGCCTTACCGACCTTGGCTTTGAATACTAATCGTTGGATGTGATGATCCGTGCATGTTCGTTCTAGTTCATATCAAATTTTGGAGGAGATCTAATGGTTGAGATCTAATGGTCTAGATCATAATCATGTAATCCTACTGGTAAATCGTGGTGCATGACATCTCATTTAGCTGATGGGAAAGGTAGGCCTATCATAACATCCAGCTCATGATACATATTGCAGGACATCCTACCTAAAGAGGAGGTATTTTATTACACATCGTAATAGCAGATAATGGTTACTTATGGGTATGGATCCTAGAAACTTATTTAGCATGTTATTCACATAGTTATAGGTACTCGGTACATGGATTATTGATGAACCTAGGTTTATACATAATGTGAGGTTTTAGCTTAGGAAAACATTAGAGGGTAACCTAACATGGACTGATTCGTGTGTAAACCTACTAGCACTATGAGGACCTCTTTCCTTCACAAAACTTATGGGTAAACTTATTTAGAAGGTCCAGGAACAAGCTTGCTTCTTGCCCCTAATAGTCTACCCTAATTCATAATTTATAGATGAATTTTTCCACTACCATTGAAACATCTAGAATTTCTATAATTTCATTCTTTATTAGTCTTAATCTTCTGCCAGAAAAGTCTTCTCCGATCATATCCTTCCTTTTTTAAGCACCTTGTAATTATTATTCTATAAAAAATTTAATGATTCAGGAAGTTTATAAAAATTAGAAAAAGTACCATTTTCTCAATGTTTTTTTAATTCTACGTGTTCTTTGCTTCTAGATAAAACCTAGTAGGGATTATACACTGTCTCTTATTAGAGACCTTGAGTGTTGCAAATTCTCCTCTCCTTTGAAAACTTTCGGTCATCGAAAGTGCTTATTCTAAAATAGGTCAGGGTACAAGGTTCTTATTTGCCTTCTATTTCTCAAGTGGCTTCTTCTACTCTATGATTCTTCCATAGGACCTTAACAAGAGCGATTTTCTTGTTTCTCAATCTTTTGACTTTCTTGTCTATTATTTGAATCAGGTCTTCTTTATAGGTTAGGTCATCTCTCAAAAAGAGAGTTTCATGAGCCAGTACGTGCGAAGGATCTAGGGTATACTTCCGTAGTATGGATACATGAAAGATATTATGTACTGTAGACAAATTTGGGCATTGTCCGATTCTATAGGCCACAGATCCAATCCTTTCTAATATCTCAAAGGGACGGATAAGCCAAAGGCTTAGCTTCCCCTTTTTACCACACCTGAGCACCTCTCTCATGGGGTGCTACCTTTAGGAATATATGATTCCGTACCTACAATTCCATGTCCTTGCGCCTTAGGTCTACATAGTTTTTCTCTCGGCTTTGTGTGGTTTGTATTCTAACTTTAATCTTCTGGACGCCTTAGGTCTACATAGTTTTTCTCTCGGCTTTGTGTGGTTTGTATTCTAACTTTAATCTTCTGGACTGCGGTGATGGTAATTTGCACCAGCTGTGGCCCAATAGTTATCGTTTGCCCCCTTCTTCCCAAAAGATAGGGGATCAAAATCTTCGTCCATAGAGAACCTCGTATGTGGCCATTTGTATGGTTGCTTGGCAACTATTATTATAAGCGAATTTCATAAGGGGTAGGTACTTATCTCAGCTTTCTGCAAAATCCATCACATATACCCTCAACATGTCTTCCAATATTTGTTGAATTTTCCAGAAGTGAGATTTAAATTTGGCATCTCAATCTAATACTATTGCCTTTTGTTGAATTTCCAGAAGCGTACCCAATACCTTTACGGATGAATATTCATTTTAAATGTTAGCAAGAGTAGCTCAGTTGGGAGATTGTTAGACGGAAGATTTGAAGATCACACGTGTTTTATCCACGTTCAACGCACCTAATACAAGTTTATTAGGTGACTATACAATCTAAAAACACAACTTTCTTATTCAATCTAAAATTAGTGATTATTTCTTTTTTAAATATAATGAATTAGCGGAAGGATCTTTACTTATGAATTTTTATTTTTAATATTAGCGGGGATAGCTCAGTTGGGAGAGCATCAGACTGAAGATTTGAAGGTCACGTGTTTGATCTCCACGTTCACTGTACCTGATTCTAGTTGCATAACC
>NW_019272671.1:10697-10952 GCF_002738345.1 Cucurbita maxima
CATGATTCAAGTCACATAACTTGACTCATGACTATTCAATCTAAAATTAGTGATTATTTCTTTTTAAAATTTCCGAATTTTCATTTTCAATGTTACAGGGGATAGCTTAGTTGGGACAGAGTGACTAAAGATCTTAAGGGGTTACGGGTTTGATCCACGTTCAAGTTGACTAAGTTGCATAACCTGACTATTCAATCTAAAATTAGTGATTATTTTTTTTTAAATCTCAATAAAGTAGTGAAAATATCTTTACCG
>NW_019272671.1:11026-13795 GCF_002738345.1 Cucurbita maxima
CATAACCTGAATATTAAATCTAAAATTAGTGATTATTTCTTTTTAAAATTTATGAATTTTCATTTTTAATGTTACAGGGGATAGCTTAGTTGGAAGAGAGTAATATTGAAGATTTGAAGGTCACATGTTCATTCGACTTTCACCACACCTGATTCAAGTAGTATAACTTACTATCTTATCTAAATTTAAAGATGATTTCTTTTTAAAAATTTTTAAAATTTTAATGAATTAGCGTAAATAATTTTACTGATGAATTTTCATTTTAATGTTAAGCATAGATAGCTCAATTCAATTGGGAGTGAGTCTGTAGATCTAAAGATAGCGTGGATTCCTAATTCTTTATTTGACTATAAAAGCTTTGTAATACATTTAGTAAAATGACTCATTTGATTGCATGGAACAATAAAATTGATATTCCCATAGAATTGTAATACATTTAGTAAAATGACTCATTTGATTGCATGGAACAATAAAATTGATATTCCCATAGAATTGTCAATACATTTTACTTTCAATGTTGCTAAGTTGAGTCCCTTTGATGTACGTGATGATTTTTCTGATTTGAGGACGAATCCTGAAGAGGGGGATGATGATAATAATCACGGTGTACATTCTACTTTCAATGTTACTGAGTTGAGTTCTTTTGATGTAGGTGATGATTTTTCTGAATCGAGGACGAATCCTTTTGAAGTGGGGGATGGTGATAAGAATCACGGTGTTCCAACTGAACCTATTACACAACCCAAGGTCAAGATGATTCAACAAGCATTCATACTTCATCTACAAAATTGGATAGGCTAGGTTCAACCGTCATGTCATGTGTTACAAGCTGATTCGTTTGAGTCAAGATCATTTGGAGATTCAAAAGTAAATATTTGCACGGTTGAAGTAGCGGATGAAGTTGCAAGCAACATTTCATGAGTGGTTAGAAGAATTTATTTATTATTTTAATTTCATAAAGTTTGTAATGCTCAAATTGACTTCGTCTTCTGTGGAGATTTAAAGGATCGAGATTAAATCATCGGCACTAACTTTTTATTGTGGGGAGACTATAAATACCCACAAATTATTATATAAAAACATATTTGTGATCAATGAAATTGATCTCTTAAGTTGAGAGGTCCCCTTATAGAAATCTGAGCATATCTTTGTCGTTTTTAAGTTTCATGCAATTCTTGTGGTAGATTGCATCTGAGTTATTCAATCAAGTCTTCATAAGTTCCATTGTGAAGTGACTCAATTTAGAAAAAGGTTCCAAATCTTGCTTCTCACTCTTGGATCTCATAATCTAATTCTAGCTTTATATCTTGGTTTATCCAAATTTTGTATAAGAATGTGTTAATTTCTTTAATACAAGGGTTCTTGCTTCTACAAAACCTTGGCTCGTTGGGCTGAAGATTACGGTTGGTCTATCATCCTTCAACGGGATCTTCTATCTCCATGACTTGCTCTGATGCGGTCGTTCTTCTAACGTCGGTGACACGTCCAGTTGTCGAGATTGGTAATGTGAGTTTGTAACCCATCCATTGAGGTTCTTGGAATGATTCTATAGCTTATCATTTCCATGTTGGGAGTTGGATCAGGGGTCTTGGGCGAAGGAATCCTTGGTTTACCGCCCCTTCAAGTTGAAGGAAGTGTCATAAAATAAGGCTATTTTTTTTTCAATTTTATTAATTTGTTTGAGTGATTTTATTTGATTTTATTTCAATTTTGTCAAACTCACTTGGGTGCGAATCTCAATTATTTCAGACTTGTTGGCGTTCAATAAGAGAGCCCTTTGAAATAACTGGTAACTGTTCAACTCAATTATCACATTAATAATTTGAATCAAATAAAGTGACATTAACCATTTGAATCACCTCAACCCCACTTGTTGAACATGACCAAATGTCTATAACATAGCACTAACAAACATACAAAGTAATACAAACAAATGTACAAAGTAACACTAACAAAGGTACAAAGTTCATAAAAGGTTTTTTTAATCTAAAATACCATTGAACTTGACCATTATAGTGCCTCTCAAACGTAGGTAAAGTTTAAATTCGAGTCTCCTTGTCAAACTCACTCGGGTGCTCATCTCAACCATGATGGCGTTCAACAAGAGAGACCTAAAAATAGCCGGATTATCGCATTAACCATTTGAATCACCTCAACCCCACTTGTTTAAATTGAAACAAATATCTATAACATAACACTAACATAGGTACGATGTTCATAAAAGTATTTTTAATCTAAGATACTATTGAACTTGACCATTATAGTGTCTCTCAAAATTAGGCAAAGTTTAAATATAATTGGTGACAAAAGATTATAAAATAAAAAGAAATATGAAAATAATATTCCATTTCAGAGAATTAAACCAGAATCTCCTATGTGAAAGCAAAATATACAAACCGTAGGACAACAATGAATTTTAAGTGTAGTTGTCTTGGAGTCTTTTGTCTAATCGCTAATGAGTTTTACTATAATGTTTTGGGTAATTTCTAACTCTTTGACACGTCCTTTCATGTGTGTGATAGAATTCTCAGAGTTATCGAGACGTTTCGAGCTGTTCGATCGTTTGGCTCTTTCTTCAAAAGGATCAACATCAAACATCGGGTCCTTGATTGGCAACCCGTCCAGAGGAGCGTCGATTATATCGATTCCATCAACAGTCTTCCCATGAGTTTATGGTGCATAACCCTTTTTTTTTACCATTCACCTTCGAGCGCCACCATAGTTTTGCATCGTCTATGAGATGCATTGCGACCAACGTAACTCTTAGGT
>NW_019272672.1:0-14562 GCF_002738345.1 Cucurbita maxima
GGAGTGCATAAATTAGTAAAAGATTGCTTCAAATCGAACCCTACTTCGGAAACCCAAATCTGGAACGGTTGAAGTACGTGCTAAAAAAACCGAGTCACGGTCGAAGTTTTTTGGAAGTTTTATGAGGAATGATTAGGCTTGATGATTTAGAATAGAAATTCGAAGAAACGGAGTGCATAAAACAGTAAAAGTGTGCTTCAAATCGAACCCTACTTCGGAAACCCAAATCTGGGACGTTTGAAGTACGTGTTAAAAAAATCGATTGACGGTCGAAGTTTTTTGGATGTTTTGGGGGGAATGATTAGGCTTGATGATTTAGAATAGAATTTCGAAGAAACGGAGTGCATAAATTAGTAAAAGATTGCTTCAAATCGAACCCTACTTCGGAAACCCTAATCTGGGACGTATCAAGTACGTGCTAAAAAAACCGATTACCGGTCGAAGTTTTTTGGAAGTTTTGTGGGGAATGATTAGGCTTGATGATTTAGAATAGAAATTCGAAGAAACGGAGTGCATAAAACAGTAAAAGTGTGCTTCAAATCGAACCCTACTTCGGAAACCCAAATCTGGGACGTTTGAAGTACGTGCTAAAAAAACCGAGTCACGGTCGAAATTTTTTGGAAGTTTTGTGAGGAATGATTAGGCTTGATGATTTAGTATAGAATTTCGAAGAAACGGAGTGCATAAAACAGTAAAAGTGTGCTTCAAATCGAACCCTACTTCGGAAACCCAAATCTGGGACGTTTGAAGTACGTGCTAAAAAAACCGAGTCACGGTCGAAATTTTTTGGAAGTTTTGTGAGGAATGATTAGGCTTGATGATTTAGAATAGAATTTCGAAGAAACGGAGTGCATAAAACAGTAAAAGTGTGCTTCAAATCGAACCCTACTTCGGAAACCCAAATCTGGGACGTTTGAAGTACGTGCTAAAAAAACCGAGTCACGGTCGAAATTTTTTGGAAGTTTTGTGAGGAATGATTAAGCTTGATGATTTAGTATAGAATTTCGAAGAAACGGAGTGCATAAAACAGTAAAAGATTGCTTCAAATCGAACCTTATTTCGGAAACCCAAATCTGGGAACGGAGTGCATAAAACAGTAAAAGATTGCTTCAAATCGAACCTTATTTCGGAAACCCAAATCTGGGACGTTTGAAGTACGTGCTAAAAAACCGAGTCACGGTCGAAGTTTTTTGGAAGTTTTGTGAGGAATGATTAGGCTTGATGATTTAGAATAGAATTTCGAAGAAACGGAGTGCATAAAACAGTAAAAGATTGCTTCAAATCGAACCCTACTTCGGAAACCCAAATCTGGGACGTTTGAAGTACGTGCTAAAAAAACCGAGTCACGGTCGAAGTTTTTTGGAAGTTTTGTGAGGAATGATTAGGCTTGATGATTTAGAATAGAATTTCGAAGAAACGGAGTGCATAAAACAGTAAAAGATTGCTTCAAATCGAACCCTACTTCAGAAACCCAAATCTGGGACGTTTGAAGTATGTGTTAAAAAAACCGATTGACGGTCGAAGTTTTTTGGATGTTTTGGGGGGAATGATTAGGCTTGATGATTTAGAATAGAATTTCGAAGAAACGGAGTGCATAGATTAGTAAAAGATTGCTTCAAATCGAACCCTACTTCGGAAACCCAAATCTGGAACGGTTGAAGTACGTGCTAAAAAAACCGATTCACGGTCGAAGTTTTTTGGATGTTTTGTGAGGAATGATTAGGCTTGATGATTTAGAATAGAATTTCGAATAAACAGAGTGCATAAAACAGTAAAAGATTGCTTCAAATCGAACCCTACTTCGGAAACCCAAATCTGGGACGTTTGAAGTACGTGTTAAAAAAATCGATTGACGGTCGAAGTTTTTTGGATGTTTTGTGAGGAATGATTAGGCTTGATGATTTAGAATAGAATCTCGAAGAAACAGAGTGCATAAAACAGTAAACGAGTTCTTCAAATCGAACCTTACTTCGTAAACCCAAATCTGGGACGTTTGAAGGATGTGCTAAAAAAACCGAGTCACGGTCGATGTTTTTCGAAAGTTTTGTGAGGAAGGATTAGGCTTGATGATTTAGAATAGAATTTCGAAGAAACAGAGTGCATAAAACAGTAAAAGATTGCTTCAAATCGAACCCTACTTCGGAAACCCAAATCTGGAACGGTTGAAGTACGTGCTAAAAAAACCGAGTCACGGTCGAAGTTTTTTGGAAGTTTTGTGAGGAATGATTAGGCTTCATGATTTAGAATAGAATTTCGAAGAAACGGAGTGCATAAAACAGTAAAAGTGTGCTGCAAATCGAACCCTACTTCGGAAACCCAAATCTGGGACGTTTGAAGTACGTGCTAAAAAAACCGAGTCACGGTCGAAGTTTTTTGGAAGTTTTGTGAGGAATGATTAGGCTTGATGATTTAGAATAGAAATTCGAAGAAACGGAGTGCATAAAACTGTAAAAGTGTGATTCAAATCGAACCCTACTTCGGAAACCCAAATCTGGGACGTTTGAAGTACGTGTTAAAAAAATCGATTGACGGTCGAAGTTTTTTGGATGTTTTGGGGGGAATGATTAGGCTTGATGATTTAGAATAGAATTTCGAAGAAACGGAGTGCATAAATTAGTAAAAGATTGCTTCAAATCGAACCCTACTTCGGAAACCCAAATCTGGGACGTTTGAAGTACGTGCTAAAAAACCGAGTCACGGTCGAAGTTTTTTGGAAGTTTTGTGGGGAATGATTCAGCCTGATGATTTAGAATAGAATTTCGAAGAAACGGAGTGCATAAAACAGTAAAAGTGTGCTTCAAATCGAACCCTACTTCGGAAACCCAAATCTGGGACGTTTGAAGTACGTGCTAAAAAAACCGAGTCACGGTCGAAGTTTTTTGGAAGTTTTGTGAGGAATGATTAGGCTTGATGATTTAGAATAGAATTTCGAAGAAACGGAGTGCATAAAACAGTAAAAGTGTGCTTCAAATCGAACCCTACTTCGGAAACCCAAATCTGGGACGTTTGAAGTACGTGCTAAAAAAACCGAGTCACGGTCGACGTTTTTTGGAAGTTTTGGGGGGAATGATTAGGCTCGATGATTTAGAATAGAATTTCGAAGAAACGGAGTGCATGAAACAGTAAAAGTGTGCTTCAAATCGAACCCTACTTCGGAAACCCAAATCTGGGACGTTTGAAGTACGTGCTAAAAAAACCGAGTCACGGTCGACGTTTTTTGGAAGTTTTGGGGGGAATGATTAGGCTTGATGATTTAGAATAGAATTTCGAAGAAACGGAGTGCATAAAACAGTAAAAGTGTGCTTCAAATCGAACCCTACTTCGGAAACCCAAATCTGGGACGTTTGAAGTACGTGCTAAAAAAACCGAGTCACGGTCGACGTTTTTTGGAAGTTTTGGGGGGAATGATTAGGCTTGATGATTTAGAATAGAATTTCGAAGAAACGGAGTGCATAAAACAGTAAAAGTGTGCTTCAAATCGAACCCTACTTCGGAAACCCAAATCTGGGACGTTTGAAGTACGTGCTAAAAAAACCGAGTCACGGTCGACGTTTTTTGGAAGTTTTGGGGGGAATGATTAGGCTTGATGATTTAGAATAGAATTTCGAAGAAACGGAGTGCATGAAACAGTAAAAGTGTGCTTCAAATCGAACCCTACTTCGGAAACCCAAATCTGGGACGTTTGAAGTACGTGCTAAAAAAACCGAGTCACGGTCGACGTTTTTTGGAAGTTTTGGGGGGAATGATTAGGCTTGATGATTTAGAATAGAATTTCGAAGAAACGGAGTGCATAAAACAGTAAAAGTGTGCTTCAAATCGAACCCTACTTCGGAAACCCAAATCTGGGACGTTTGAAGTACGTGCTAAAAAAACCGAGTCACGGTCGACGTTTTTTGGAAGTTTTGGGGGGAATGATTAGGCTTGATGATTTAGAATAGAATTTCGAAGAAACGGAGTGCATAAAACAGTAAAAGTGTGCTTCAAATCGAACCCTACTTCGGAAACCCAAATCTGGGACGTTTGAAGTACGTGCTAAAAAAACCGAGTCACGGTCGACGTTTTTTGGAAGTTTTGGGGGGAATGATTAGGCTTGATGATTTAGAATAGAATTTCGAAGAAACGGAGTGCATAAAACAGTAAAAGTGTGCTTCAAATCGAACCCTACTTCGGAAACCCAAATCTGGGACGTTTGAAGTACGTGCTAAAAAAACCGAGTCACGGTCGACGTTTTTTGGAAGTTTTGGGGGGAATGATTAGGCTTGATGATTTAGAATAGAATTTCGAAGAAACGGAGTGCATAAAACAGTAAAAGTGTGCTTCAAATCGAACCCTACTTCGGAAACCCAAATCTGGGACGTTTGAAGTACGTGCTAAAAAAACCGAGTCACGGTCGACGTTTTTTGGAAGTTTTGGGGGGAATGATTAGGCTTGATGATTTAGAATAGAATTTCGAAGAAACGGAGTGCATAAAACAGTAAAAGTGTGCTTCAAATCGAACCCTACTTCGGAAATTCAAATCTGGGACGTTTGAAGTACGTGCTAAAAAAACCGATTGACGGTCGAAGTTTTTTGGAAGTTTTAGGGGGAATGATTAGGCTTGATGATTTAGAATAGAATTTCGAAGAAACGGAGTGCATAAAACAGTAAAAGTGTGCTTCAAATCGAACCCTACTTCGGAAACCCAAATCTGGGACGTTTGAAGTACGTGCTAAAAAAACCGAGTCACGCTCGACGTTTTTTGGAAGTTTTGTGGGGAATGATTAGGCTTGATGATTTAGAATAGAATTTCGAAGAAACGGAGTGCATAAAACAGTAAAAGTGTGCTGCAAATCGAACCCTACTTCGGAAACCCAAATCTGGGACGTTTGAAGTACGTGCTAAAAGAACCGATTGCCGGTCGACATTTCTTGGAAGTTTTGTGGGGAATGATTAGGCTTGATGATTAAGAATAGAATTTTGAAGAAACGGAGTGCATAAAACAGTAATAGTGTGCTTCAAATCGAACCCTACTTCGGAAACCCAAATCTGGGACGTTTGAAGTACGTGCTAAAAAAACCGAGTCACGGTCGACGTTTTTTGGAAGTTTTGTGGGGAATGATTAGGCTTGATGATTTAGAATAGAATTTCGAAGAAACGGAGTGCATAAAACAGTAATAGTGTGCTTCAAATCGAACCCTACTTCGGAAACCCAAATCTGATACGTTTGAAGTTCGTGCTAAAAAACCGAGTCACGGTCAAAGGTTTTTGGAAGGTTTGGGGGGAATGATTAGGCTTGATGATTTAAAATAGAATTTCGAAGAAACGGAGTGCATAAAACAGTAAAAGATTGCTTCAAATCGAACCCTACTTCGGAAACTCAAATCTGGGACGTTTGAAGTACGTGCTAAAAAAACCGAGTCACGGTCGACGTTTTTTGGAAAGTTTGTGGGGAATGATTAGGCTTGATGATTTAGAATAGAAATTCGAAGAAACGGAGTGCATAAAACAGTAAAAGTGTGCTGCAAATCGAACCCTACTTCGGAAACCCAAATCTGGGACGTATCAAGTACGTGCTAAAAAAACCGATTACCGGTCGAAGTTTTTTGGAAGTTTTGTGGGGAATGATTCAGCCTGATGATTTAGAATAGAATTTCGAAGAAACGGAGTGCATAAATTAGTAAAAGAGTGCTTCAAATCGAACCCTGCTTTGGAAACCCAAATCTGGGACGTATCAAGTACGTGCTAAAAAAACCGATTACCGGTCGAAGTTTTTTGGAAGTTTTGTGGGGAATGATTCAGCCTGATGATTTAGAATAGAATTTCGAAGAAACGGAGTGCATAAATTAGTAAAAGAGTGCTTCAAATCGAACCCTGCTTTGGAAACCCAAATCTGGGACGTATCAAGTACGTGCTAAAAAAACCGATTACCGGTCGAAGTTTTTTGGAAGTTTTGTGGGGAATGATTCAGCCTGATGATTTAGAATAGAATTTCGAAGAAACGGAGTGCATAAATTAGTAAAAGAGTGCTTCAAATCGAACCCTGCTTTGGAAACCCAAATCTGGGACGTATCAAGTACGTGCTAAAAAAACCGATTACCGGTCGAAGTTTTTTGGAAGTTTTGTGGGGAATGATTCAGCCTGATGATTTAGAATAGAATTTCGAAGAAACGGAGTGCATAAATTAGTAAAAGAGTGCTTCAAATCGAACCCTGCTTTGGAAACCCAAATCTGGGACGTATCAAGTACGTGCTAAAAAAACCGATTACCGGTCGAAGTTTTTTGGAAGTTTTGTGGGGAATGATTCAGCCTGATGATTTAGAATAGAATTTCGAAGAAACGGAGTGCATAAATTAGTAAAAGAGTGCTTCAAATCGAACCCTGCTTTGGAAACCCAAATCTGGGACGTATCAAGTACGTGCTAAAAAAACCGATTACCGGTCGAAGTTTTTTGGAAGTTTTGTGGGGAATGATTCAGCCTGATGATTTAGAATAGAATTTCGAAGAAACGGAGTGCATAAATTAGTAAAAGAGTGCTTCAAATCGAACCCTGCTTTGGAAACCCAAATCTGGGACGTATCAAGTACGTGCTAAAAAAACCGATTACCGGTCGAAGTTTTTTGGAAGTTTTGTGGGGAATGATTCAGCCTGATGATTTAGAATAGAATTTCGAAGAAACGGAGTGCATAAATTAGTAAAAGAGTGCTTCAAATCGAACCCTGCTTTGGAAACCCAAATCTGGGACGTATCAAGTACGTGCTAAAAAAACCGATTACCGGTCGAAGTTTTTTGGAAGTTTTGTGGGGAATGATTCAGCCTGATGATTTAGAATAGAATTTCGAAGAAACGGAGTGCATAAATTAGTAAAAGAGTGCTTCAAATCGAACCCTGCTTTGGAAACCCAAATCTGGGACGTATCAAGTACGTGCTAAAAAAACCGATTACCGGTCGAAGTTTTTTGGAAGTTTTGTGGGGAATGATTCAGCCTGATGATTTAGAATAGAATTTCGAAGAAACGGAGTGCATAAATTAGTAAAAGAGTGCTTCAAATCGAACCCTGCTTTGGAAACCCAAATCTGGGACGTATCAAGTACGTGCTAAAAAAACCGATTACCGGTCGAAGTTTTTTGGAAGTTTTGTGGGGAATGATTCAGCCTGATGATTTAGAATAGAATTTCGAAGAAACGGAGTGCATAAATTAGTAAAAGAGTGCTTCAAATCGAACCCTGCTTTGGAAACCCAAATCTGGGACGTATCAAGTACGTGCTAAAAAAACCGATTACCGGTCGAAGTTTTTTGGAAGTTTTGTGGGGAATGATTCAGCCTGATGATTTAGAATAGAATTTCGAAGAAACGGAGTGCATAAATTAGTAAAAGAGTGCTTCAAATCGAACCCTGCTTTGGAAACCCAAATCTGGGACGTATCAAGTACGTGCTAAAAAAACCGATTACCGGTCGAAGTTTTTTGGAAGTTTTGTGGGGAATGATTCAGCCTGATGATTTAGAATAGAATTTCGAAGAAACGGAGTGCATAAATTAGTAAAAGAGTGCTTCAAATCGAACCCTGCTTTGGAAACCCAAATCTGGGACGTATCAAGTACGTGCTAAAAAAACCGATTACCGGTCGAAGTTTTTTGGAAGTTTTGTGGGGAATGATTCAGCCTGATGATTTAGAATAGAATTTCGAAGAAACGGAGTGCATAAATTAGTAAAAGAGTGCTTCAAATCGAACCCTGCTTTGGAAACCCAAATCTGGGACGTATCAAGTACGTGCTAAAAAAACCGATTACCGGTCGAAGTTTTTTGGAAGTTTTGTGGGGAATGATTCAGCCTGATGATTTAGAATAGAATTTCGAAGAAACGGAGTGCATAAATTAGTAAAAGAGTGCTTCAAATCGAACCCTGCTTTGGAAACCCAAATCTGGGACGTATCAAGTACGTGCTAAAAAAACCGATTACCGGTCGAAGTTTTTTGGAAGTTTTGTGGGGAATGATTCAGCCTGATGATTTAGAATAGAATTTCGAAGAAACGGAGTGCATAAATTAGTAAAAGAGTGCTTCAAATCGAACCCTGCTTTGGAAACCCAAATCTGGGACGTATCAAGTACGTGCTAAAAAAACCGATTACCGGTCGAAGTTTTTTGGAAGTTTTGTGGGGAATGATTCAGCCTGATGATTTAGAATAGAATTTCGAAGAAACGGAGTGCATAAATTAGTAAAAGATTGCTTCAAATCGAACCCTACTTTGGAAACCCAAATCTGGGACGTATCAAGTACGTGCTAAAAAAACCGATTACCGGTCGAAGTTTTTTGGAAGTTTTGTGGGGAATGATTCAGCCTAGTAATTTAGAATAGAATTTCGAAGAAACGGAGTGCATAAAACAGTAAAAGTGTGCTGCAAATCGAACCCTACTTCGGAAACCCAAATCTGGGACGTTTGAAGTACGTGCTAAAAAAACCGAGTCACGGTCGAAGTTTTTTGGAAGTTTTGTGAGGAATGATTAGGCTTGATGATTTAGAATAGAAATTCGAAGAAACGGAGTGCATAAAACAGTAAAAGTGTGCTTCAAATCGAACCCTACTTCGGAAATCCAAATCTGGGACGTTTGAAGTACGTGCTAAAAAAACCGATTGACGGTCGAAGTTTTTTGGAAGTTTTAGGGGGAATGATTAGGCTTGATGATTAAGAATAGAATTTTGAAGAAACGGAGTGCATAAAACAGTAATAGTGTGCTTCAAATCGAACCCTACTTCGGAAACCCAAATCTGGGACGTTTGAAGTACGTGCTAAAAAAACCGAGTCACGGTCGACGTTTTTTGGAAAGTTTGTGGGGAATGATTAGGCTTGATGATTTAGAATAGAATTTCAAAGAAACGGAGTGCATAAAACAGTAAAAGTGTGCTTCAAATCGAACCCTACTTCGGAAACCCAAATCTGGGACGTTTGAAGTACGTGCTAAAAAATCGAGTCACGGTCGAAGTTTTTTATGAAATTTTGTGAGGAATGATTAGGCTTGATAATTTAGAATAGAATTTCGAAGAAACAGAGTGCATAAAACAGTAAAAGTGTGCTTCAAATCGAACCCTACTTCGGAAACCCAAATCTGGGACGTTTGAAGTACGTGCTAAAAAAACCGAGTCACGGTCGATGTTTTTTGGAAGTTTTGTGAGGAATGATTAGGCTTGATGATTTAGAATAGAATTTCGAAGAAACGGAGTGCATAAAATAGTAAAAGATTGCTTCAAATCGAACCCTACTTCGGAAACCCAAATCTGGGACGTTTGAAGTACGTGCTTAAAAAACCGAGTCACGCTCGACGTTTTTTGGAAGTTTTGGGGGGAATGATTAGGATTGATGATTTAGAATAGAATTTCAAAGAAACAGAGTGCATAAAAAAGTAAAAGATTGCTTCAAATCGAACCCTACTTCGGAAACCCAAATCTGGGACGTTTGAGATACGTGCTAAAAAAACCGAGTCACGGTCGATGTTTTTTGGAAGTTTTGTGAGGAATGATTAGGCTTGATGATTTAGAATAGAATTTCGAAGAAACGGAGTGCATAAAACAGTAAAAGTGTGCTGCAAATCGAACCTTACTTCGGAAACCCAAGTTTGGGACGTTTGAAGTACGTGTTAAAAAAACCGATTGACGGTCGCCATTTTTTGGAAGTTTTGGGGGGAATGACTAGGCTTGATGATTTAAAATAGAATTTCGAAGAAACGAAGTGCATAAATCAGTAAAAGATTGCTTCAAATCGAACCTTACTTCGGAAACCCAAGTTTGGGACGTTTGAAGTACGTGTTAAAAAAACCGATTGACGGTCGCCATTTTTTGGAAGTTTTGGGGGGAATGACTAGGCTTGATGATTTAAAATAGAATTTCGAAGAAACGAAGTGCATAAATCAGTAAAAGATTGCTTCAAATCGAACCTTACTTCGGAAACCCAAGTTTGGGACGTTTGAAGTACGTGTTAAAAAAACCGATTGACGGTCGCCATTTTTTGGAAGTTTTGGGGGGAATGACTAGGCTTGATGATTTAAAATAGAATTTCGAAGAAACGAAGTGCATAAATCAGTAAAAGATTGCTTCAAATCGAACCTTACTTCGGAAACCCAAGTTTGGGACGTTTGAAGTACGTGTTAAAAAAACCGATTGACGGTCGCCATTTTTTGGAAGTTTTGGGGGGAATGACTAGGCTTGATGATTTAAAATAGAATTTCGAAGAAACGAAGTGCATAAATCAGTAAAAGATTGCTTCAAATCGAACCTTACTTCGGAAACCCAAGTTTGGGACGTTTGAAGTACGTGTTAAAAAAACCGATTGACGGTCGCCATTTTTTGGAAGTTTTGGGGGGAATGACTAGGCTTGATGATTTAAAATAGAATTTCGAAGAAACGAAGTGCATAAATCAGTAAAAGATTGCTTCAAATCGAACCTTACTTCGGAAACCCAAGTTTGGGACGTTTGAAGTACGTGTTAAAAAAACCGATTGACGGTCGCCATTTTTTGGAAGTTTTGGGGGGAATGACTAGGCTTGATGATTTAAAATAGAATTTCGAAGAAACGAAGTGCATAAATCAGTAAAAGATTGCTTCAAATCGAACCTTACTTCGGAAACCCAAGTTTGGGACGTTTGAAGTACGTGTTAAAAAAACCGATTGACGGTCGCCATTTTTTGGAAGTTTTGGGGGGAATGACTAGGCTTGATGATTTAAAATAGAATTTCGAAGAAACGAAGTGCATAAATCAGTAAAAGATTGCTTCAAATCGAACCTTACTTCGGAAACCCAAGTTTGGGACGTTTGAAGTACGTGTTAAAAAAACCGATTGACGGTCGCCATTTTTTGGAAGTTTTGGGGGGAATGACTAGGCTTGATGATTTAAAATAGAATTTCGAAGAAACGAAGTGCATAAATCAGTAAAAGATTGCTTCAAATCGAACCTTACTTCGGAAACCCAAGTTTGGGACGTTTGAAGTACGTGTTAAAAAAACCGATTGACGGTCGCCATTTTTTGGAAGTTTTGGGGGGAATGACTAGGCTTGATGATTTAAAATAGAATTTCGAAGAAACGAAGTGCATAAATCAGTAAAAGATTGCTTCAAATCGAACCTTACTTCGGAAACCCAAGTTTGGGACGTTTGAAGTACGTGTTAAAAAAACCGATTGACGGTCGCCATTTTTTGGAAGTTTTGGGGGGAATGACTAGGCTTGATGATTTAAAATAGAATTTCGAAGAAACGAAGTGCATAAATCAGTAAAAGATTGCTTCAAATCGAACCTTACTTCGGAAACCCAAGTTTGGGACGTTTGAAGTACGTGTTAAAAAAACCGATTGACGGTCGCCATTTTTTGGAAGTTTTGGGGGGAATGACTAGGCTTGATGATTTAAAATAGAATTTCGAAGAAACGAAGTGCATAAATCAGTAAAAGATTGCTTCAAATCGAACCTTACTTCGGAAACCCAAGTTTGGGACGTTTGAAGTACGTGTTAAAAAAACCGATTGACGGTCGCCATTTTTTGGAAGTTTTGGGGGGAATGACTAGGCTTGATGATTTAAAATAGAATTTCGAAGAAACGAAGTGCATAAATCAGTAAAAGATTGCTTCAAATCGAACCTTACTTCGGAAACCCAAGTTTGGGACGTTTGAAGTACGTGTTAAAAAAACCGATTGACGGTCGCCATTTTTTGGAAGTTTTGGGGGGAATGACTAGGCTTGATGATTTAAAATAGAATTTCGAAGAAACGAAGTGCATAAATCAGTAAAAGATTGCTTCAAATCGAACCTTACTTCGGAAACCCAAGTTTGGGACGTTTGAAGTACGTGTTAAAAAAACCGATTGACGGTCGCCATTTTTTGGAAGTTTTGGGGGGAATGACTAGGCTTGATGATTTAAAATAGAATTTCGAAGAAACGAAGTGCATAAATCAGTAAAAGATTGCTTCAAATCGAACCTTACTTCGGAAACCCAAGTTTGGGACGTTTGAAGTACGTGTTAAAAAAACCGATTGACGGTCGCCATTTTTTGGAAGTTTTGGGGGGAATGACTAGGCTTGATGATTTAAAATAGAATTTCGAAGAAACGAAGTGCATAAATCAGTAAAAGATTGCTTCAAATCGAACCTTACTTCGGAAACCCAAGTTTGGGACGTTTGAAGTACGTGTTAAAAAAACCGATTGACGGTCGCCATTTTTTGGAAGTTTTGGGGGGAATGACTAGGCTTGATGATTTAAAATAGAATTTCGAAGAAACGAAGTGCATAAATCAGTAAAAGATTGCTTCAAATCGAACCCTACTTCGGAAACCCAAATCTGGGACGTTTGAAGTACGTGCTAAAAAAACCGAGTCACGGTCGAAGTTTTTTGGAAGTTTTGTGAGGAACGATTAGGCTTGATGATTTAGAATAGAATTTCGAAGAAACAGAGTGCATAAAACAGTAAAAGATTGCTTCAAACCGAACCCTACTTCAGAAACCCAAATTTGGGACGTTTGTAGTACGTGCTAAAAAAACCGAGTCACGGTCGAAGTTTTTTGGAAGTTTTGTGAGGAATGATTAGGCTTGATGATTTAGAATAGAATTTCGAAGAAATGGAGTGCATAAAACAGTAAAAGTGTGCTGCAAATCGAACCCTACTTCGGAAACCCAAATCTGGGACGTATCAAGTACGTGCTAAAAAAACCGATTACCGGTCGAAGTTTTTTGGAAGTTTTGTGGGGAATGATTCAGCCTGATGATTTAGAATAGAATTTCGAAGAAACGAAGTGCATAAAACAGTAAAAGTGTGCTGCAAATCGAACCCTACTTCGGAAACCCAAATCTGGGACGTTTGAAGTACGTGCTAAAAAAATCGAGTCACGGTCGAAGTTTTTTGGAAGTTTTGTGAGGAATGATTAGGCTTGATGATTTAGAATAGAAATTCGAAGAAACGGAGTGCATAAAACAGTAAAAGTGTGCTTCAAATCGAACCCTACTTCGGAAACCCAAATCTGGGACGTTTGAAGTACGTGCTAAAAAAATCGATTGACGGTCGAAGTTTTTTGGATGTTTTGGGGGGAATGATTAGGCTTGATGATTTAGAATAGAATTTCGAAGAAACGGAGTGCATAAATTAGTAAAAGATTGCTTCAAATCGAACCCTACTTCGGAAACCCAAATCTGGGACGTTTGAAGTACGTGCTAAAAAAACCGAGTCACGGTCGAAGTTTTTTGGAAGTTTTGTGAGGAATGATTAGGCTTGATGATTTAGAATAGAATTTCGAAGAAACGGAGTGCATAAATTAGTAAAAGATTGCTTCAAATCAAACCCTACTTCGGAAACCCAAATCTGGGACGTATCAAGTACGTGCTAAAAAAACCGATTACCGGTCGAAGTTTTTTGGAAGTTTTGTGGGGAATGATTCAGCCTGATAATTTAGAATAGAATTTCGAAGAAACGAAGTGCATAAATCAGTAAAAGTGTGCTGCAAATCGAACCCTACTTCGGAAACCCAAATCTGGGACGTTTGAAGTACGTGCTAAAAGAACCGATTGACGGTCGACATTTCTTGGAAGTTTTGTGGGGAATGATTAGGCTTGATGATTAAGAATAGAATTTCGAAGAAACGGAGTGCATAAAACAGTAAAAGTGTGCTTCAAATCGAACCCTACTTCGGAAACCCAAATCTGGGACGTATCAAGTACGTGCTAAAAAAACCGATTTCCGGTCGAAGTTTTTTGGAAGTTTTGTGGGGAATGATTCAGCCTGATGATTTAGAATAGAATTTCGAAGAAACGAAGTGCATAAATCAGTAAAAGTGTGCTGCAAATCGAACCCTACTTCGGAAACCCAAATCTGGGACGTTTGAAGTACGTGCTAAAAGAACCGATTGACGGTCGACATTTCTTGGAAGTTTTGTGGGGAATGATTAGGCTTGATGATTAAGAGTAGAATTTCGAAGAAACGGAGTGCATAAAACAGTAAAAGATTGCTTCAAATCGAACCCTACTTCGGAAACCCAAATTTGGGACGTTTGAAGTACGTGCTAAAAAAACTGAGTCACTGTCGAAGTTTTTTGGAAGTTTTGTGAGGAATGATTAGGCTTGATGATTTAGAATAGAATTTCGAAGAAACAGAGTGCATAAAACAGTAAAAGATTGCTTCAAATCGAACCCTACTTCGGAAACCCAAATTTGGGACGTTTGAAGTACGTGCTAAAAAAACCGAGTCACTGTCGAAGTTTTTTGGAAGTTTTGTGAGGAATGATTAGGCTTGATGATTTAGAATAGAATTTCGAAGAAAAAGAGTGCATAAATTAGTAAAAGATTTCTTCAAATCGAACCCTACTTCGGAAACTCAAATCTGGAACGGTTGAAGTACGTGCTAAAAAAACCGAGTCACGGTCGATGTTTTTTTCGGAAACTCAAATCTGGAACGGTTGAAGTACGTGCTAAAAAAACCGAGTCACGGTCGATGTTTTTTTGGAAGTTTTGTGAGGAATGATTAGGCTTGATGATTTAGAATAGAATTTCGAAGAAACGGACTGCATAAAACAGTAAAAGATTGCTTCAAATCGAACCCTACTTCGAAAACCCAAATCTGGGA
>NW_019272673.1:0-7669 GCF_002738345.1 Cucurbita maxima
GGTTAACTAATGCTCCTAGTACATTTATCTTAATGAATCGTGTTTTGATAGAATATTTAGAAAAGCATGTTGTTGTACATTTTGATGATATTTTAATTTATTCAAAGACTTTGTATGAGCATGTAAAGCATGTTAAGTAACTTTTGATTATGCTTAGGAAAGAGAAAGTTTATGCTCATTTTAATAAGTGTAGTTTTTGCATCGAAAAAGTTAATTTTCTTGGCTTCATAGTTCGTAAAAATGGAGTAGAAGTAATTTCTTGCTCTCAAGCTGAAGGAATCCTTAATTTGAAGGAAAAGAGATTGTAGATAGGATTTTGAAACTTACCCCTAATTTGAGCCCAAAATAGATTTTCTTGAACTTGGCTTGTTCTTGAGGTTATTTCTCTTCGTTGTCTTCTATGGAAACATTCTTTGGAGGTGCAATTGGGATCGTCCTTGCTTGACGTATTCTCGTGTATCAACGAATTGGATTGGGGAAATGATTTCCTGGCACTTTCAGCATTGTAAGAACAAGTTTGAAGAGAAATGGTGTAGAATTGCTCTTGAATTTTGAAGAAATCTCAGAGAAGGAGACCCAAAATCTAAAAGCTTTTTGCCTACTATTGGAAGCTCGATTGTTGTTCCAAACTATTGCCTAAACTTTCAACTTTACAGGGCAAGCTTAAACAGACATTGAGAGCTTTAGAACCACTATGATTTTGAGATTGAAATTTCTGGATAATCCGTAAAAAATATCTACACGGGTTAGAGGACACATATTTTTATCCCTTTTTATTCATGGTTCTTATAACCAACTACTCTATTTTTCTATTAAACAATATCGTCACAGCATACATGACATTACTGCTATGCATGAAAGAATTCATTTACAACATTTCATAAACAATGCTATGGATTTAAATGTTCATAAGAACTCATTAAAACAATATTGTTATGAACAACATAGTAGAAAACAGATAACATTAGTTTAAATAAAAATAAAGCAATGCCGTGATCTAACCTAAGGATCACTAAAAATAACATGAATGCAACTACCCTAACTTTGGTTTCTTGGCCTTGAACGCAACGTTGTCATCCGTAAATGGGTATCTTACCTTTACTTTAAAATAAGAGTAGCATGTGGTTTGAGTACTTTAATAAATACTCAGTAAGTAATCCCACTATTAGGGTCGGAATATGAATGACGTGTAATATAGTGGGACCTATCCTTTCATAAATACATTGTGGCATGGGCTTGGGCTTTGCTTTTCAGTCCGAGCAGAGTTGAATATGTTGTACTTCCCTACACACGACTCATGAATGTGCACATTGACCACCAGGTGGGTTGGTATAAGAGTACTCTATGGGTTTGCCTCGTCGAGCTTGTGCACACTCACACTACCAAATACCATGAAGGGAAACGACCAGCATAATATCATACGGAACATAAATATTTTAAGGTATGTGTTTATACTAATCATAATGGGGAAGTATCTCAATGCACCTCTGATAAGAAAAGGAACCACTACAAGGGGAGTAAGATTCGGATTACCTTGTTGATCGAATATCTCAAGGCAAGAACATTGTTTGAGATTCGAATCACTCCACAAGCAAGATCGATCATGTCTAGCTTGAATGATTCTTGTTGATCAAATATCTCGAGGCAAGAACACTTCCATGAGATTCGAATCATTCCACAAGCAAGATTGATCATGTCGAGCTTGAATGATTCTACATGCAACCTAAACTACATAGAATTGCAAAGAAACTTAGCCATTGGCTAAAGAAGAGCACAAATGCTTCTTTTGACTATATTTTTCAAGCCTCTTACACATACAACATACATGGCTTTATATAGCCTCAAAATGAAACTACTAAAGGCATTCCAAGAGTTGTAACATTCATACTTAATGGCCATAATTAATCATTATGTAATTGTAACCTATAGTAAATAAAGTCTTAAAATACATAAATGAAATACAATAACTCTAAATTGTAACCCACCCAAAATTTATAACAATCAAACTTCATTCTTCTTCAATGTGGCATGAATTGAAACATCTTTTGATAATTTTGACAATCTTTTCTTCACATCTTCATTGAAGTATATTGTATGATTGATGTCTTTTGGTTCATATCATTCTCCACTTCTTCAAGAGGATTCGTCCTCGAATCTATTTGTGAAACTTTGCTGCAAAAAATAAGTTATGGAAATACAAAGGACCTCATAACACTCTCTCACGTGTATACACTCAAGGAATTTTAGGCCACTCTGTTTGCACTCATTTACACAAATGAATCTCTCATCCTCACCTCTCAAATTTTCTAGTAGAGCCCAGATTTGATTTTCTTTATTTTGGGTCGATTAAAAACTAAAAAGATAAAAACAAATTGAAAAGAAATGCAAAGGAAACATATATCCGATCTTGAGCCTTAAGCTCTGATACCAAATGATAAGATATGGAACCACTTCAAGGGGAGTAAGATTCGGATTACCTTGTTGATCGAATATCTCAAGGCAAGAACATTGTTTGAGATTCGAATCACTCCACAAGCAAGATCGATCATGTCTAGCTTGAATGATTCTTGTTGATCAAATATCTCGAGGCAAGAACACTTCCATGAGATTCGAATCATTCCACAAGCAAGATTGATCATGTCGAGCTTGAATGATTCTACATGCAACCTAAACTACATAGAATTGCAAAGAAACTTAGCCATTGGCTAAAGAAGAGCACAAATGCTTCTTTTACTATATTTTTCAAGTCTCTTACACATACAACATACATGGCTTTATATAGCCTCAAAATGAAACTACTAAAGTCATTTCAAGAGTTGTAACATTCATACTTAATGGCCATAATTAATCATTATGTAATTGTAACCTATAGTAAATAAAGTCTTAAAATACATAAATGAAATACAATAACTCTAAATTGTAACCCACCCAAAATTTATAACAATCAAACTTCATTCTTCTTCAATGTGGCATGAATTGAAACATCTTTTGATAATTTTGACAACCTTTTCTTCACATCTTCATTGAAGTATATTGTATGATTGATGTCTTTTGGTTCATATCATTCTCCACTTCTTCAAGAGGATTCGTCCTCGAATCTATTTGTGAAACTTTGCTGCAAAAAATAAGTTATGGAAATACAAAGGACCTCATAACACTCTCTCACGTGTATACACTCAAGGAATTTTAGGCCACTCTGTTTGCACTCATTTACACAAATGAATCTCTCATCCTCACCTCTCAAATTTTCTAGTAGAGCCCAGATTTGATTTTTTTTATTTTGGGTCGATTAAAAACTAAAAAGATAAAAACAAATTGAAAAGAAATGCAAAGGAAACATATATCCGATCTTGAGCCTTAAGCTCTGATACCAAATGATAAGATATGGAACCACTACAAGGGGAGTAAGATTCGGATTACCTTGTTGATCGAATATCTCAAGGCAAGAACATTGTTTGAGATTCGAATCACTCCACAAGCAAGATCGATCATGTCTAGCTTGAATGATTCTTGTTGATCAAATATCTCGAGGCAAGAACACTTCCATGAGATTCGAATCATTCCACAAGCAAGATTGATCATGTCGAGCTTGAATGATTCTACATGCAACCTAAACTACATAGAATTGCAAAGAAACTTAGCCATTGGCTAAAGAAGAGCACAAATGCTTCTTTTGACTATATTTTTCAAGCCTCTTACACATACAACATACATGGCTTTATATAGCCTCAAAATGAAACTACTAAAGTCATTTCAAGAGTTGTAACATTCATACTTAATGGCCATAATTAATCATTATGTAATTGTAACCTATAGTAAATAAAGTCTTAAAATACATAAATGAAATACAATAACTCTAAATTGTAACCCACCCAAAATTTATAACAATCAAACTTCATTCTTCTTCAATGTGGCATGAATTGAAACATCTTTTGATAATTTTGACAATCTTTTCTTCACATCTTCATTGAAGTATATTGTATGATTGATGTCTTTTGGTTCATATCAACCTCCCATATAAAATGCATGAGATCCCTAACATTAAAACACGACATAACGTTCCTATGAGACATACATACTTGATTCTTGTCATATTGTTCATGATTAACAATACATGGTTTTTCTAATGTTTCATAGGCATAGGGTGTACTAAACATAATATAGAAGTATCTCGATGCACGTGGTATACAAAATGCATGAGGTCCCATAACATCAAAGCATGACATATATTCATGGCGCTAATAATACCTCAAATCTATTCCTAGCATAGTGTTCCTATGAGATATAAATACTCGATTCATTTCATATTTTTAATAATTAACAATACATGATTTTCTAATGTCTCATAGTCCTAGAATAGTTTATATGATATCATAGGGTAACTTATATGCAACATATCATATATCATATCATATACATAACATAGTATATGTCATACAATCATAAAACACGACATGTGCAGGGGCCACAGGTAGCGATGTCCATTCCCCGTCATCATCCCCACCATCTATTTCATTCTCCATTTCCATGAAATTCTCTATTTATTTTTGTGCGGATCAAGGTAAGGGATTCATGGCAAGGAAGTGGTAGGGATCGGATTCCCCATGGGGAATTTTAGTGGGATTTAAATCCAAGAGTCACCAAGAGTTTTGAAGATGAAAGGTCAAGAATCTTTATAGGAATAATGACTTTTTAAGGGTTAGGAACAGTGGCATTGTTATGTCTCTGTTTAGTTTTCGAAAACCTTATAAATACATTTGTTATTACTATCGTAAGGTAAAGTAGAGCAAAGTAAAAAAAGAAAAGAAACAGAGAAGAAATAGAAGGTTTTTTCAGAGTGTTCTTTGTCTCCTTCTATCGTTAGTGTGTGTGGGACTTATTTCACAAATTTATGAGTTTTTGTTAAAAAAATTATATCAAGCCAATGGCGAATGTGTGTCAAATTCTGCTACCGCGACTAGTGAAGACAAACTACGGGAATTGGAGCATTCATATGAAAGCTTTTCTCGGTTCTCAAGATGCATGGGAGGTGGTCGAAGAAGGGTTAGAAGAACCAAAAGATACCACGGGTTATACAGCGGCACAAAACAAGACGTTAAAAGAGGTGTGATCAAAGGATAAGGCGACACTATACATGTTGTTCCGAGCCGTTGACGAGTCGGGCTTTGCGAAGCTTGCCAATGCAACTACTTCAAAAGAAGCGTCAGAAACTTTAGGAAAAGTGTTCAAAGAAATCGACCGAGTCAAGCAAGTGCGTCTCCAAACTCTTCGTGGCAAGTTGGAGAGCATGAAGATGAAGGAGTCAGAAAGTGTATCTGACTACATCACGCATGTACAAACTCTAGTTAACCAACTCAATCGAAATGGAGAAATGTTAGCCGAGACACGGGTTTTGGAGAAGATTTTAAGGTCATAACCAACAACTTTAGAATGTTGTATGCGCGATAGAAGAGTTAAAGGACCTAGCAACGTTCACAGTCGACGAGCTAGCCAGTTTTCTCGAGGAAGACGAGCAACGTAAGAAGAAGAAGGAGGAAACACTTGATCAATCACTTCAAACCAAGGCGTCAATCAAAGATTAAAAGGTACTCTACTCTTAAAATTTTGAAGGTAGAGGTTTTGATAGTGAAAGTAGTAAAAATGGTCACTGTGCTCAAGGAAGTAGTCATGAAGGATAATATAAGAAGAAGGGACAGCCGAGCCAAGCAAATTGGCATGGAAGAGGACGCAATGGAGGAAGAGGCAGTCGATCAATTTACTCCAACATTCAGTGCTACAAATGTCATAAATATGCACTATGCAAATTATTATAACTCCGACAAATGTTACAATTGTGGTAGAACATTCAGTGCTACAAATGTCATAAATATGCACTATGCAAATTATTATAACTCCGACAAATGTTACAATTGTGGTAGAGGGCCATTTTGTAAAAGATTGTCGAGCCGATAAAAAGGTGGAAGAAACAATCAACCTAGCCTTGGTGACGCAACAAACCAAGGTCTTAGGTCTTCTCTTGATGGCTAAAAATGAAGATCTGAAAGCGTAAGAACACGACGGAGAAAAAGACGATGGCGGTAGTTGTGAGGCGGTGAAAACCGTTGGAAACGAGGGGATACACAGGGGATTCGGAAAAATCACCATATTGGAGATGAGAAAATCGAAGAAGGAATCTGGATTGAACACGCAATCGACGAACGAGCCAAAGAAACTACCAGATCATCAGAAGGAGAATAGAGATTTAGAGCAACAACCAAAATCTACAGTGGATAAATCTATGGAGAAGTCTTAGTTGCAGACATTGAAATCCCTGAACGAGCGCATTTTGAAGGAGAAAGTAGAGATTGAAAAAGAAAAGAAAGCTTTTAGAATTGGAGATTGAAAGCTTAGAGAAGAATGAGCTGAGTGGGAGTTCTTTCTATCTCACACAGGGGAAGAAAGAGAATGGGAAAGTAATTTCTAAGCTTGTGAAAAGAATTGAAGAAGTATGGAGAAAGAGAGGAATGTTAATGATAAGTCGTGGGTTCAAAACCAAGGTGCGTGCTGGAAAGTGAAATTCTTTACATTGAAGCGTGGCACCATACGGATCGAGTTGAACATCCTTCTAGTCAAACTTGGTTAGACGTGGGCGTGGGTCGGATGAGCTATCGCGTGTCGAATATCGAGTGGAGCCGAGTCACTTTACAACAAGCCTGACGCGTTATTCCACCTAATCGTCAATACGTGTCCCTCAGGCTTTCTGACACGCTTTCCCTCCCGCAAGTTGACACGTGACACGCTTTCCCTCCCGCAAGTTAACACGTGGCCGCTTTCCCTCCCGCAAGTTGACACGTGGCTTGCTGGCTATCTGACGCGCTTTCCATCCCACAAGTTAACACGTGGAAAATTTTCTCTCTTGACAATGCGTCTGATGCGTTATTCCACCCAATCGTCAATACGTGTCTCTCAGGCTGTCTGACACGCTTTCCCTCCCGCAAGTTGACACGTGGCTTGCCGGCTGTCTGACGCGCTTTCCTTCCCACAAGTTGACACATGGCTTGTCGAAAAATTTTCTCTCATGAGAGTTGCAATACTGAATCTGGCCTTCAAAGTGAGTTCATTAACCTCCTTGTTCGTGAAAAGACTATAAGAAATCCAAGAATTTAATCTTTCTTAAAAGAACATATGGAACCGCCAAAATAAGTTCATTTACCTCCTTCTTGTAATAAGTTCATTTACCTCCTTCTTGTTTCTGAAATAACTCTCAGAAATCCTCGAATTTCGTCCTTCATTGAAAGAACATATTGAACGACTCAGATCTAAAGAAAAATTGTGAACGGCCGTATCATCGGTTTAAAGTTTGTACTGTTGTAACCCCGTATCATGTAAAGATATTATTAAGAATTAATAAAACTTGGCCTATGTAATGTTCGAACCTACGTCCTCCATGTGTCCAAGGCCTTTTGTTCTTTTTTGCATCTGTTATTTTGGCTTTTTAACACGACAATCTTACAACTGAGTTTTATTGGGCATAGATTTTATGCACATTATAGATCGTTAGCTCATAATCCAACCAATCGAGTTTCGTTTACATAACTTTATGCATAATAAACTTAAAAAAGTCATTATCTTCTAAAGTTCGTAGTGTTTTAACTCGTATCATGAAAAGATATAATTAAAAATGAGGGAA
>NW_019272673.1:10439-13443 GCF_002738345.1 Cucurbita maxima
ATTATTAGTATGACGCTCTAACCAATTGAGCTAATAGGCCAAAGGTTTTCTCACCTCACAATGCGCCTGACGCGTTATTCAACCCAATCGATAGGCTGTCTGATATGCTTTCCCTCCCGCAAGTTGACAAGTGGTTTTCTGGCTGTCTCACGCGCTTTCCTTCCCACAAGTTGACACGTGGCTTGCCGAAAAGTTTTCTCTCATGAGAGTCGAAATACTGAATATGGCCTTCAAAGTGAGTTCATTTACCCCCTTGTTCGTAAAAAGACTCTGAGAAATCCTCGAATATCGAACGACTCAGANATGGCCTTCAAAGTGAGTTCATTTACCCCCTTGTTCGTAAAAAGACTCTGAGAAATCCTTGAATATCGAACGACTCAGATCTAAAGAAAAATTGTGAACAGTCGTATCATCGGTTTAAAGTTCGTAGTGTTGTAACCCCGTATCATGTAAACATATTATTAAGAATTAATAAAACTTGGCCTATGTAATTGTCGAACCTACGACCTCCACGTTTTTAACACGACAATCTTACAACTGAGCTAATTGGGCAAAGATTTTATGCACATTATAGATCGTTAGCTCCTAATCCAGCCAATCGAGTTTCGTTTACATAATTTTATGCATAATAAACTTAAAAAAGTCATTATCTTCTAAAAAAAAATCGTAGTGTTTTAACTCGTATAATGAAAAGATAGAATTAAAAATGAGGGAAATTGGCCCATGCAGGTCTTGAACCTGCGACCTTCGCGTTATTAGCACGACGCTCTAACCAACTGAGCTAATAGGCCATAGATTTTCTCGCCTGACAATGCACTTGACGTGTTATTCCACCCAATCGTCAATACGTGTCCCTCAGGCTGTCTGACACGCTTTCCCTCCCGCAAGTTGACACGTGGCTTGCCGGCTGTCTCACGCGCTTTCCTTCCCCACAAGTTGACACGTGGCTTGACGAAAAATTTTCTCTCATGAGAGTCGAAATACTGAATCTGGCCTTCAAAGTGAGTTCATTTACCTCCTTGTTCATGAAAAGACTCTAAGAAATACTCGAATTTCATCTTTCGTAAAAGAACATATCAAACGGCCAAAATAAGTTCATTTACCTCCTTCTTGTTCCTGAAATGACTCTCAGAAATCCTCGAATTTCATCCTTCATGTAAGAACATATCGAACGACTCAGGTCTAAAGAAAATTTTGAACGGCCGTATCATCGGTTTAAAGTTCGTACTGTTGTAACCCCGTATCATGAAAAGATATTATGAAGAATTAAAAAAACTTGGTCTATGAAATTGTCGAACCTACGACCTCCACGTTTTTAAAACAATAATCTTATAACTAAGCTAATTGGACATAGGTTTTATGCACCTTATAGGTCTTTAGCTCTTAATACTGCCAATCAAGTTTTGTTTACATAACTTTATGCATAATAAACTTAAAAAAGTCATTATCTTCTAAAGTTCGTAGTGTTTTAACTCGTATCTTGAAAAGATATAATTACAAATGAATGAAATTGGTCCATTCAAGTGTCAAACCTGCGACCTCCAGGTTATTTGCACAATGCTCTAACCAACTAAGCTAATAGGCCATTGACTTTCTTGCCTAACAATGCGCCTGACGCGTTATTCTGCTCTAACCAACTAAGCTAATAGGCCATTGACTTTCTTGCCTAACAATGCGCCTGACGCGTTATTCCACCCAATCGTCGATACGTGTCTCTCAGGCTGTCTGACACGCTTTCCCTCCCGCAAGTTGACACGTGGCTTGCTGGCTTTCTCACGCGTTTTCCTTCCCACAAGTTGACACGTGGCTTACTGAAAAATTTTCTCTCATGACAGTCGCAATACTGAATCTGGCCTTCAAAGTGAGTTCATTTACCTCCTGAAAAATTTTCTCTCATGACAGTCGCAATACTGAATCTGGCCTTCAAAGTGAGTTCATTTACCTCATTGTTCGTGAAAAGACTCTGAGAAATACTCGAATTTCATCTTTCGTAAAAGAACATATCAAACGGCCAAAATAAGTTCATTTACCTCCTTCTTGTTCCTGAAATGACTTTCAGAAATCCTCGAATTTCATCCTTCATTGAAGAAAATATCGAACGACTCAGATCTAAAGAAAAATTGTGAACGGCCGCGAATTTCATCCTTCATTGAAGAAAATATCGAACGACTCAGATCTAAAGAAAAATTGTGAACGGCCGTATCATCGGTTTAAAGTTCGTACTGCTGTAACCCCGTATCATGTAAAGATATTATTAAGAATTAATAAAACTGGCCTATGTAATTTTCAAACCTACGACCTCCACGTTTTTAACACGACAATCTTGTTATGCCTATGTAATTCAAAACTAAGGTTGAATTGTATGAATAACTTGTTATGCCTTTTGGAAAATAGCTCAATTCTTGTTCCAAACTGTTACCTAAACTTTCAACTTTATAGGGGAAGCTTAAACTGACATTGAGAGCTTCAGAATCACTGTGATTTTGAGATTGAACTTTCTGGATAATCTGTAAGAAAAATGACATTGAGAGCTTCAGAATCACTGTGATTTTGAGATTGAACTTTCTGGATAATCTGTAAGAAAAAATATCTACACTTGTCAGAGGACACAGATTTTTATCCCTTTTTATTCATGGTTCTTATAACCAACTACTCTATTTTCCTATTAAAAAATATAGTCACGGCATACATGACATTACTACTATGCATGAAAGAATGTATTTACAACATTTCATAAATGGTGCTATGGACTTAAATGTTCATAATGAACTCATTAAAACAATATTGTTATGAACAACATAATGGAAAACAGATAACTTTAGTTTAAATAAAAATAAAGCAATGCCCTGATCTAACCTAAGGATTACTAAAAATAACATGAATGCAACTACCCTAACTTTGGTTTCTTGGCCTTGAACCCAACGTTGTCATCCGTAAATGGGTATCTTACCTTTACTTTAAAATAAGAGTAGCATGTGGTTTGAGTACTTTAATAAATACTCAG
>NW_019272673.1:13515-14287 GCF_002738345.1 Cucurbita maxima
TGTACTAAACATAATATAGAAGTATCTCGATGCACGTGGTATACAAAATGCATGAGGTCCCATAACATTAAAGCATGACATATATTCATGGCGCTAGAAAGCTAGTCATACATCCAATCTATTCCTATCATAGTATTCCTATGAGATATAAATACTTTATTCATTTCATATTTTTAATAATTAACAATACACGATTTTCTAATGCCTCATAGTCCTAGAATAGTGTTTATGATATCATAGCATAACTAGTATGCAACATATCGTATATCATATCATATACATAACATAGTATATGTCATACAACCATAAAACACGACATGTGCAGGGGCCACAGGTAGAGATGTCCATTCCCTGTCATCATCCTCACCATCTATTTCATTCTCCATTTCCACGAAATTCTCTATTTATTTGTGTGGGGATCAGGGTAAGGGATTCATCGCAAGGAAGTGGCAGGGATCCGATTCCTTATGGAGAATTTGAGTGGGTTTTAAATCAAGAGTCAGTCTTAGAGGGAAAGGCCAAGAGTGTTGAACATGAAAGGCCAAGAATCTTTATATGAAGAATGACTTTTGGGTTAAGAAATAATCAAGAGTGTTGAACATGAAAGGCCAAGAATCTTTATATGAAGAATGACTTTTGGGTTAAGAAATAATGACATTCTTATGTCTATATTTAGGACCTTGTAAATACATTTTTTATTACTATTGTAAAATGGTAAAGAGAGCAGAGAAAAAAAAAAGAAAAGAAATAGAGAAGCAATAGAAGGTTTTTT
>NW_019272674.1:0-2261 GCF_002738345.1 Cucurbita maxima
AAATCTGGGACGTTTGAAGAACGTGCCAAAAAAACTTAGTCACGGTCGACGTTTTTTGGAAGTTTTGTGAGGAATGATTAGGCTTGATGATTTAGAATAGAATTTCGAAGAAACGGAGTGCATAAAAAAGGAAAAGATTGCTTCAAATCGAACCCTACTTCGGAAACCCAAATCTGGGACGTTTGAAGTACGTGCTAAAAAAACCGAGTCACGGTCGACGTTTTTTGGAAGTTTTGTGGGGACTGATTCGGCTTGATGATTTAGAATAGAATTTCGAAGAAACGGAGTGCATAAAATAGTAAAAGTGTGCTGCAAATCGAACCCTACTTCGGAAACCCAAATCTGGGACTTTTGAAGTACGTGCTAAAAAAACCGAGTCACGCTCGACGTTTTTTGGAAGTTTTGTGGGGAATGATTAGGCTTGATGATTTAGAATAGAATTTCGAAGAAACGGAGTGCATAAAACAGTAAAAGTGTGCTTCAAATCGAACCCTACTTCGAAAACCCAAATCTAGGACGTTTGAAATACGTGCTAAAAAAACCGAGTCACGCTCGACGTTTTTTGGAAGTTCTGTGGGGACTGATTCGGCTTGATGATTTAGAATAGAATTTCTAAGAAACGGAGTGCATAAAATAGTAAAAGTGTGCAGCAAATCGAACCCTACTTCGGAAACCCAAATCTGGGACTTTTGAAGTACGAATAGTAAAAGTGTGCAGCAAATCGAACCCTACTTCGGAAACCCAAATCTGGGACTTTTGAAGTACGTGCTAAAAAAACTGAGTCACGCTCGACGTTTTTTGGAAGTTTTGTGGGGAATGATTAGGCTTGATGATTTAGAATAGAATTTCGAAGAAACAAAGTGCATAAAACAGTAAAAGTGTGCTTCAAATCGAACCCTACTTGAAATAGAATTTCGAAGAAACAAAGTGCATAAAACAGTAAAAGTGTGCTTCAAATCGAACCCTACTTGAAAAACTCAAATCTGGGACGTTTGAAGTACGTGCTAAAAAACACAGTCACGGTCGAAGTTTTTTGGATGTTTTGGGGGGAATGATTAGGCTTGATGATTTAGAATAGAATTTCTCACGGTCGAAGTTTTTTGGATGTTTTGGGGGGAATGATTAGGCTTGATGATTTAGAATAGAATTTCAAAGAAACGGAGTGCATAAAACAGTAAAAGTGTGCTTTAAATCGAACTCTACTTCGGAAACCCAAATCTGGGACGTTTGAAGTACGTGCTAAAAAAACCGAGTCACGCTCGATGTTTTTTGGATGTTTTGCGGGGAATGATTAGGCTTGATGATTTAGAATATAATTTCGAAGAAACGGAGTGTATAAAACAGTAAAAGTGTGCTGCAAATCGAACCCTACTTCGGAAACCCAAATCTGGGACGTTTGAAGTACGTGCTAAAAAAACCGAGTCACGGTCGAAGTTTTTTGGAAGTTTTGGGGGAATGATTAGGCTTGATGATTTAGAATAGACTTTCGAAGAAACGAAGTGCATAAAACAGTAAAAGTGTGCTTTAAATCGAACTCTAGTTCGGAAACCCAAATCTGTGACGTTTGAAGTACGTGCTAAAAAAACCGAGTCACGCTCGACGTTTTTTGGAAGTTTTGTGGGGAATGATTAGGCTTGATGATTTAGAATAGAATTTCGAAGAAACGGAGTGCATAAAACAGTAAAAGTGTGCTTCAAATCGAACCCTACTTCGGAAACCCAAATCTGGGACGTTTGAAGTACGTGCTAAAAAAACCGAGTCACGCTCGACGTTTTTTGGAAGTTTTGTGGGGAATGATTAGGCTTGATGATTTAGAATAGAATTTCGAAGAAACGAAGTGCATAAAACAGTAAAAGNGGAATGATTAGGCTTGATGATTTAGAATAGAATTTCGAAGAAACGGAGTGCATAAAACTGTAAAAGTGTGCTGCAAATCGAACCGTACTTTGGAAACCCAAATTTTAGATGTTTGAATTACGTGCTAAAAAAACCGAGTCACGCTCGATGTTTTTTGGAAGTTTTGTGGGGAATGATTAGGCTTGATGATTTAGAATAGAATTTCAAAGAAACAGAGTGCATAAAACAGTAAAAGTGTGCTTCAAATCGAACCCTACTTCGGAAACCCAAATCTAGGACGTTTGAAGTACGTGCCAAACGAACCGAGTCACGGTCGAAGTTTTTTGGAAGTTTTGTGAGGAATGATTAGGCTTGATGATTTAGAATAGAATTTCGAAGAAACGGAGTGCATAAAACAGTAAAAG
>NW_019272674.1:2558-2837 GCF_002738345.1 Cucurbita maxima
GGAATGATTAGGCTTGATGATTTAGAATAGAATTTCGAAGAAACGGAGTGCATAAAACAGTAAAAGATTGCTTCAAATCGAACCCTACTTCGGAAACCCAAATCTGGGACGTTTGAAGTACGCGCTAAAAAAACCGAGTCACGGTCGACGTTTTTTGGAAGTTTTGTGGGGACTGATTCAGCTTGATGATTTAGAATAGAATTTCTAAGAAACAAAGTGCATAAAATAGTAAAAGTGTGCTGCAAATCGAACCCTACTTCGGAAACCCAAATCTGGGAC
>NW_019272674.1:3464-7646 GCF_002738345.1 Cucurbita maxima
CTTCGGAAACCCAAATCTGGGACGTTTGAAGTACGTGCCAAACAAACCGAGTCACGGTCGAAGTTTTTTGGAAGTTTTGTGAGGAATGATTAGGCTTGATTATTTAGAATAGAATTTCGAAGAAACACAGTGCATAAAACAGTAAAAGATTGCTTCAAATCGAACCCTACTTCGAAAACCCAAATCTGGGACGTTAGTGCATAAAACAGTAAAAGATTGCTTCAAATCGAACCCTACTTCGAAAACCCAAATCTGGGACGTTTGAAGTACGTGCTAAAAAAACCGAGTCACGGTCGACGTTTTTTGAAGTTTTGTGGGGAATTATTCGGCTTGATGATTTAGAATAGAATTTCGAAGAAACGGAGTGCATAAAACAGTAAAAGTGTGCTGCAAATCGAACCCTACTTCGGAAACCCAAATCTGGGACGTTTGAAGTACGTGCTAAAAAAACCGAGTCACGGTCGACGTTTTTTGGAAGTTTTGGGGGGAATGATTAGGCTCGATGATTTAGAATAGAATTTCGAAGAAACGGAGTGCATGAAACAGTAAAAGTGTGCTTCAAATCGAACCCTACTTCGGAAACCCAAATCTGGGACGTTTGAAGTACGTGCTAAAAAAACCGAGTCACGGTCGTAGTTTTTTGGATGTTTTGTGAGGAATGATTAGGCTTGATGATTTAGAATAGAATTTCGAAGAAACGGAGTGCATAAAACAGTAAAAGTGTGCTTCAAATCGAACCCTACTTCGGAAACCCAAATCTGGGACGTTTGAAGTACGTGCTAAAAAAACCGAGTCACGCTCGACGTTTTTTGGAAGTTTTGTGAGGAATGATTAGGCTTGATGATTTAGAATAGAATTTCGAAGAAACGGAGTGCATAAAACAGTAAAAGATTGCTTCAAATCGAACCCTACTTCGGAAACCCAAATCTGGGACGTTTGAAGTACGTGCTAAAAAAACCGAGTCACGGTCGACGTTTTTTGGAAGTTTTGTGGGTAATGATTTGGCTTGATGATTTAGAATAGAATTTCGAAGAAACGGAGTGCATAAAACAGTAAAAGTGTGCTGCAAATCGAACCCTACTTCGGAAACCCAAATTTGGGACGTTTGAAGTACGTGCTAAAAAAACCGAGTCACGGTCGAAGTTTTTTGGATGTTTTGTGAGGAATGATTAGGCTTGATGATTTAGAATAGAATTTCGAAGAAACAGAGTGCATAAAACAATAAAGGTGTGCTTCAAATCGAACCCTACTTCGGAAACCCAAATCTGGGACGTTTGAAGTACGTGCTAAAAAAACCGAGTCACGCTCGACGTTTTTTGGAAGTTTTGTGGGGAATGATTAGGCTTGATGATTTAGAATAGAATTTCGAAGAAACGGAGTGCATAAAACAATAAAAGTGTGCTGCAAATCGAACCCTACTTCGGAAACCCAAATTTGGGACGTTTGAAGTACGTGCTAAAAAACCGAGTCACGCTCGACGTTTTTTGGAAGTTTTGTGGGTAATGATTCGGCTTGATGATTTAGAATAGAATTTCGAAGAAACGGAGTGCATAAAACAATAAAAGTGTGCTGCAAATCGAACCCTACTTCGGAAACCCAAATTTGGGACGTTTGAAGTACGTGCTAAAAAACCGAGTCACGCTCGACGTTTTTTGGAAGTTTTGTGGGTAATGATTCGGCTTGATGATTTAGAATAGAATTTCGAAGAAACGGAGTGCATAAAACAATAAAAGTGTGCTGCAAATCGAACCCTACTTCGGAAACCCAAATTTGGGACGTTTGAAGTACGTGCTAAAAAACCGAGTCACGCTCGACGTTTTTTGGAAGTTTTGTGGGTAATGATTCGGCTTGATGATTTAGAATAGAATTTCGAAGAAACGGAGTGCATAAAACAATAAAAGTGTGCTGCAAATCGAACCCTACTTCGGAAACCCAAATTTGGGACGTTTGAAGTACGTGCTAAAAAACCGAGTCACGCTCGACGTTTTTTGGAAGTTTTGTGGGTAATGATTCGGCTTGATGATTTAGAATAGAATTTCGAAGAAACGGAGTGCATAAAACAATAAAAGTGTGCTGCAAATCGAACCCTACTTCGGAAACCCAAATTTGGGACGTTTGAAGTACGTGCTAAAAAACCGAGTCACGCTCGACGTTTTTTGGAAGTTTTGTGGGTAATGATTCGGCTTGATGATTTAGAATAGAATTTCGAAGAAACGGAGTGCATAAAACAATAAAAGTGTGCTGCAAATCGAACCCTACTTCGGAAACCCAAATTTGGGACGTTTGAAGTACGTGCTAAAAAACCGAGTCACGCTCGACGTTTTTTGGAAGTTTTGTGGGTAATGATTCGGCTTGATGATTTAGAATAGAATTTCGAAGAAACGGAGTGCATAAAACAATAAAAGTGTGCTGCAAATCGAACCCTACTTCGGAAACCCAAATTTGGGACGTTTGAAGTACGTGCTAAAAAACCGAGTCACGCTCGACGTTTTTTGGAAGTTTTGTGGGTAATGATTCGGCTTGATGATTTAGAATAGAATTTCGAAGAAACGGAGTGCATAAAACAATAAAAGTGTGCTGCAAATCGAACCCTACTTCGGAAACCCAAATTTGGGACGTTTGAAGTACGTGCTAAAAAACCGAGTCACGCTCGACGTTTTTTGGAAGTTTTGTGGGTAATGATTCGGCTTGATGATTTAGAATAGAATTTCGAAGAAACGGAGTGCATAAAACAATAAAAGTGTGCTGCAAATCGAACCCTACTTCGGAAACCCAAATTTGGGACGTTTGAAGTACGTGCTAAAAAACCGAGTCACGCTCGACGTTTTTTGGAAGTTTTGTGGGTAATGATTCGGCTTGATGATTTAGAATAGAATTTCGAAGAAACGGAGTGCATAAAACAATAAAAGTGTGCTGCAAATCGAACCCTACTTCGGAAACCCAAATTTGGGACGTTTGAAGTACGTGCTAAAAAACCGAGTCACGCTCGACGTTTTTTGGAAGTTTTGTGGGTAATGATTCGGCTTGATGATTTAGAATAGAATTTCGAAGAAACGGAGTGCATAAAACAATAAAAGTGTGCTGCAAATCGAACCCTACTTCGGAAACCCAAATTTGGGACGTTTGAAGTACGTGCTAAAAAACCGAGTCACGCTCGACGTTTTTTGGAAGTTTTGTGGGTAATGATTCGGCTTGATGATTTAGAATAGAATTTCGAAGAAACGGAGTGCATAAAACAATAAAAGTGTGCTGCAAATCGAACCCTACTTCGGAAACCCAAATTTGGGACGTTTGAAGTACGTGCTAAAAAACCGAGTCACGCTCGACGTTTTTTGGAAGTTTTGTGGGTAATGATTCGGCTTGATGATTTAGAATAGAATTTCGAAGAAACGGAGTGCATAAAACAATAAAAGTGTGCTGCAAATCGAACCCTACTTCGGAAACCCAAATCTGGGACGTTTGAAGTACGTGCAAAACAAACCGAGTCACGGTCGAAGTTTTTTGGAAGTTTTGTGAGGAATGATTAGGCTTGATGATTTAGAATAGAATTTTGAAGAAACGGAGTGCATAAAACAGTAAAAGATTGCTTCAAATCGAACCCTACTTCGGAAACCCAAATCTGGGACGTTTGAAGTACGTGCTAAAAAAACCGAGTCACGGTCGACGTTTTTTGGAAGTTTTGTGGGTAATGATTCGGCTTGATGATTTAGAATAGAATTTCGAAGAAACGGAGTGCATGAAACAGTAAAAGTGTGCTTCAAATCGAACCCTACTTCGGAAACCCAAATCTGGGACTCTTGAAGTACGTGCTAAAAAAACCGAGTCACGCTCGACGTTTTTCGGAAGTTTTGTGGGGAATGATTAGGCTTGATGATTTAGAATAGAATTTCGAAGAAACGGAGTGCATGAAACAGTAAAAGGGTGCTTCAAATCGAACCCGACTTCGGAAACCCAAATCTGGGACGTTTGGAGTACGTGCTAAAAAAACCGAGTCACGCTCGACGTTTTTTGGAAGTTTTGTGGGGAATGATTCGGCTTGATGATTTAGAATAGAATTTCGAAGAAACGGAGTGCATGAAACAGTAAAAGGGTGCTTCAAATCGAACCCGACTTCGGAAACCCAAATCTGGGACGTTTGAAGTACGTGCTAAAAAAACCGAGTCACGGTCGAAGTTTTTTGGA
>NW_019272674.1:10537-14514 GCF_002738345.1 Cucurbita maxima
CTACTTCGGAAACCCAAATCTGGGACGTTTGAAGTACGTGCTAAAAAAACCGAGTCACGCTCGACGTTTTTTGGAAGTTTTGTGGGGAATGATTAGGCTTGATTTTTTAGAATAGAATTTCGAGGAAACGGAGTGCATAAAACAGTAAAAGTGTGCTTCAAATCGAACCCTACTTCGGAAACCCAAATCTGGGACGTTTGAAGTACGTGCTAAAAAAACCGAGTCACGGTCGAAGTTTTTTGGATTTTTTGTGAGGAATGATTAGGCTTGATGATTTAGAATAGAATTTCGAAGAAACGGAGTGCATAAAACAGTAAAAGTGTGCTTCAAATCGAACCCTACTTCGGAAACCCAAATCTGGGACGTTTGAAGTACGTGCTAAAAAAACCGAGTCACGCTCGACGTTTTTTGGAAGTTTTGTGGGGAATGATTAGGCTTGATGATTTAGAATAGAATTTCGAGGAAACGGAGTGCATAAAACAGTAAAAGTGTGCTTCACATCGAACCCTACTTCGGAAACCCAAATCTGGGACGTTTGAAGTACGTGCTAAAAAAACCGAGTCACGCTCGACGTTTTTTGGAAGTTTTGTGGGGAATGATTAGGCTTGATGATTTAGAATAGAATTTCGAAGAAACGGAGTGCATAAAACAGTAAAAGTGTGCTTCAAATCGAACCCTACTTCGGAAACCCAAATCTGGGNATTTAGAATAGAATTTCGAAGAAACGGAGTGCATAAAAAAGTAAAAGTGTGCTTCAAATCGAACCCTACTTTGGAAACCCAAATCTGGGACGTTTGAAGTACGTGCTAAAAAAACCGAGTCACGCTCAACGTTTTTTGGAAGTTTTGTGGGGAATGATTAGGCTTGATGATTTAGAATAGAATTTCGAAGAAACGGAGTGCATAAAACAGTAAAAGTGTGCTTCAAATCGAACCCTACTTCGGAAACCCAAATCTNGGAAACCCAAATCTGGGACGTTTGAAGTACGTGCTAAAAAAACCGAGTCACGCTCGACGTTTTTTGGAAGTTTTGTGGGGAATGATTAGGCTTGATTTTTTAGAATAGAATTTCGAGGAAACGGAGTGCATAAAACAGTAAAAGTGTGCTTCAAATCGAACCCTACTTCGGAAACCCAAATCTGGGACGTTTGAAGTACGTGCTAAAAAAACCGAGTCACGCTCGACGTTTTTTGGAAGTTTTGTGGGGAATGATTAGGCTTGATGATTTAGAATAGAATTTCGAAGAAACGGAGTGCATAAAACAGTAAAAGTGTGCTTCACATCGAACCCTACTTCGGAAACCCAAATCTGAGAAGTTTGAAGTACGTGCTAAAAAAACCGAGTCACGCTCGTCGTTTTTTGGAAGTTTTGTGGGGAATGATTAGGCTTGATGATTTAGAATAGAATTTCGAAGAAACGGAGTGCATAAAACAGTAAAAGTGAGCTTCAAATCGAACCCTACTTCGGAAACCCAAATCTGGGACGTTTGAAGTACGTGCTAAAAAAACCGAGTCACGGTCGATGTTTTTTGGAAGTTTTGTGGGGAATGATTAGGCTTGATGATTTAGAATAGAATTTNAAATCTGGGACGTTTGAAGTACGTGCTAAAAAAACCGAGTCACGCTCGACGTTTTTTGGAAGTTTTGTGGGGAATGATTAGGCTTGATGATTTAGAATAGAATTTCGAAGAAACAGAGTGCATAAAAAAGTAAAAGTGTGCTTCAAATCGAACCCTACTTTCGAAACCCAAATCTGGGACGTTTGAAGTACGTGCTAAAAAAACCGAGTCACGCTCGACGTTTTTTGGAAGTTTTGTGGGGAATGATTAGGCTTGATGATTTAGAATAGAATTTCGAAGAAACAGAGTGCATAAAACAGTAAAAGTGTGCTTCAAATCGAACCCTACTTCGGAAACCCAAATCTGGGACGTTTGAAGTACGCGCTAAAAAAAACGAGTCACGGTCGACGTTTTTTGGAAGTTTTGTGGGGACTGATTCGGCTTGATGATTTAGAATAGAATTTCTAAGAATCGGAGTGCATAAAATAGTAAAAGTGTGCTGCAAATCGAACCATACTTCGGAAACCCAAATCTGGGACTTTTGAAGTACGTGCTAAAAAAACCGAGTCACGCTCGACGTTTTTTGGAAGTTTTGTGGGGAATGATTAGGCTTGATGATTTAGAATAGAATTTCTAAGAAACAAAGTGCATAAAACAGTAAAAGTGTGCTTCAAATCGAACCCTACTTCGGAAACCCAAATCTGGGACGTTTGAAGTACGTGCTAAAAAAACCGAGTCACGGTCGACGTTTTTTGGAAGTTTTGTGAGGAATGATTAGGCTTGATGATTTAGAATAGAATTTTGAAGAAACAGAGTGCATAAAACAGTAAAAGTGTGCTTCAAATCGAACCCTACTTCGGAAACCCAAATCTGGGACGTTTGAAGTACGTGCTAAAAAAGCCGAGTCACGCTCGACGTTTTTTTCAAGTTTTGTGAGGAATGATTAGGCTTGATGATTTAGAATAGAATTTCGAAGAAACGGAGTGCATAAAACAGTAAAAGATTGCTTCAAATCGAACCCTACTTCGGAAACCCAAATCTGGGACGTTTGANCACGGTCGAAGTTTTTTGGAAGTTTTGTGAGGAATGATTAGGCTTGATGATTTAGAATAGAATTTCGAAAAAACAGAGTGCATAAAACAGTAAAAGATTGCTTCAAATCGAACCCTACTTCGGAAACCCAAATCTTGGACGTTTGAAGTACGTGCTAAAAAAACCGATTGACGGTCGAAGTTTTTTTGAAGTTTTGTGGGGAATGATTNACGGAGTGCATAAAACAGTAAAAGTGTGCTGCAAATCGAACCCTACTTCGTAAACCCAAATCTGGGACGTTTGAAGTACGTGCTAAAAAAACCGATTGACGGTCGAAGTTTTTTGGAAGTTATTTGGAGGAATGATTAGGCTTGATGATTTAGAATAGAATTTCGAAGAAACGGAGTGCATAAAACAGTAAAAGTGTGCTGCAAATCGAACCCTACTTCGTAAACCCAAATCTGGGACGTTTGAAGTACGTGCTAAAAAAACCGATTGACGGTCGAAGTTTTTTGGAAGTTATTTGGGGGAATGATTAGGCTTGATGATTTAGAATAGAATTTCGAAGAAACGGAGTGCATAAAACAGTAAAAGTGTTCTTCAAATCGAACCCTACTTCGGAAATCGAAATCTGGGACGTTTGAAGTACGTGCTAAAAAAACCGATTGACGGTCGAAGTTTTTTGGAAGTTATTGGGGGGAATGATTAGGCTTGATGATTTAGAATAGAATTTCGAAGAAACGGAGTGCATAAAACAGTAAAAGTGTGCTTCAAATCGAACCCTACTTCAGAAACCCAAATCTTGGACGTTTGAAGTACGTGCTAAAAAAACCGATTGACGGTCGAAGTTTTTTGGAAGTTATTGGGGGGAATGATTAGGCTTGATGATTTAGAATAGAATTTCGAAGAAACGGATTGCATAAAACAGTAAAAGTGTGCTTCAAATCGAACCCTACTTCGGAAACCCAAATCTGGGACGTTTGAAGTACGTGCTAAAAAAACCGATTACCGGTCGAAGTTTTTTGAAAGTTATTGGGGGGAATGATTAGGCTTGATGATTTAGAATAGAATTTCGAAGAAACGGAGTGCATAAAACAGTAAAAGTGTGCTTCAAATCGAACCCTACTTCGGAAACCCAAATCTGGGACGTTTGAAGTACGTGCTAAAAAAACCGATTACTGGTCGAAGTTTTTTGGAAGTTTTGGGGGAAATGATTAGGCTTGATGATTTAGAATAGAATTTCGAAGAAACGGAGTGCATTAAACAGTAAAAGTGTGCTTCAAAGCGAACCCTACTTCGGAAACCCAAATCTGGGACGTTTGAAGTACGTGCTAAAAAAACCGAGTCACGGTCGAAGTTTTTTGGAAGGTTTGGGGGGAATGATTAGG
>NW_019272675.1:0-3846 GCF_002738345.1 Cucurbita maxima
TGTGCTTCAAATCGAACCCTACTTCGGAAACCCAAATCTGGGACGTTTGAAGTACGTGCTAAAAAAACCGAGTTAGGGTCGACGTTTTTTGGAAGTTTTTGTGGGGAATGATTAGGCTTGATGATTTAGAATAGAGTTTCGATGAAACGGAGTGCATAAAACAGTAATAGTGTGCTTCAAATCGAACCCTACTTCGGAAACCTAAATCTGGGACGTTTGAAGTACGTGCTAAAAAAACCGAGTCACGGTCGACGTTTTTTGGAAGTTTTTGGGGGAATGATTAGGCTCGATGATTTAGAATAGAATTTCGAAGAAACGGAGTGCATGAAACAGTAAAAGTGTGCTTCAAATCGAACCCTACTTTGGAAACCCAAATCTGGGACGTTTGAAGTACGTGCTAAAAAAACCGAGTCACGGTCGACGTTTTTCGGAAGTTTTGGGGGGAATGATTAGGCTTGATGATTTAGAATAGAGTTTTGAAGAAATGGAGTGCGTAAAACAGTAATAGTGTGCTTCAAATCGAACCCTACTTCGGAAACCCAAATCTGAGACGTTTGAAGTACGTGCTAAAAAAACCGAGTCACGGTCGACGTTTTTTGGAAGTTTTGGGGGGAATGATTAGGCTCGATGATTTAGAATAGAATTTCGAAGAAACGGAGTGCATGAAACAGTAAAAGTGTGCTTCAAATCGAACCCTACGTCGAAAACCCAAATCTGGGACGTTTGAAGTACGTGCTAAAAAAACCGAGTCACGGTCGACGTTTTTTGGAAGTTTTGGGGGGAATGATTAGGCTCGATGATTTAGAATAGAATTTCGAAGAAACGGAGTGCATGAAACAGTAAAAGTGTGCTTCAAATCGAACCCTACGTCGAAAACCCAAATCTGTGACGTTTGAAGTACGTGCTAAAAAACCGAGTCACGGTCGACGTTTTTCGGAAGTTTTGGGGGGAATGATTAGGCTCGATGATTTAGAATAGAATTTCGAAGAAATGGAGTGCATGAAACAGTAAAAGTGTGCTTCAAATCGAACCCTACGTCGAAAACCCAAATCTGTGACGTTTGAAGTACGTGCTAAAAAACCGAGTCACGGTCGACGTTTTTCGGAAGTTTTGGGGGGAATGATTAGGCTCGATGATTTAGAATAGAATTTCGAAGAAATGGAGTGCATGAAACAGTAAAAGTGTGCTTCAAATCGAACCCTACGTCGAAAACCCAAATCTGTGACGTTTGAAGTACGTGCTAAAAAACCGAGTCACGGTCGACGTTTTTCGGAAGTTTTGGGGGGAATGATTAGGCTCGATGATTTAGAATAGAATTTCGAAGAAATGGAGTGCATGAAACAGTAAAAGTGTGCTTCAAATCGAACCCTACGTCGAAAACCCAAATCTGGGACGTTTGAAGTACGTGCTAAAAAAACCGAGTCACGGTCGACGTTTTTCGGAAGTTTTGGGGGGAATGATTAGGCTCGATGATTTAGAATAGAATTTCGAAGAAATGGAGTGCATGAAACAGTAAAAGTGTGCTTCAAATCGAACCCTACGTCGAAAACCCAAATCTGTGACGTTTGAAGTACGTGCTAAAAAACCGAGTCACGGTCGACGTTTTTCGGAAGTTTTGGGGGGAATGATTAGGCTCGATGATTTAGAATAGAATTTCGAAGAAATGGAGTGCATGAAACAGTAAAAGTGTGCTTCAAATCGAACCCTACGTCGAAAACCCAAATCTGTGACGTTTGAAGTACGTGCTAAAAAACCGAGTCACGGTCGACGTTTTTCGGAAGTTTTGGGGGGAATGATTAGGCTCGATGATTTAGAATAGAATTTCGAAGAAATGGAGTGCATGAAACAGTAAAAGTGTGCTTCAAATCGAACCCTACGTCGAAAACCCAAATCTGTGACGTTTGAAGTACGTGCTAAAAAAACCGAGTCACGGTCGACGTTTTTTGGAAGTTTTCGGGGGAATGATTAGGCTCGATGATTTAGAATAGAATTTCGAAGAAACGGAGTGCATGAAACAGTAAAAGTGTGCTTCAAATCGAACCCTACGTCGAAAACCCAAATCTGTGACGTTTGAAGTACGTGCTAAAAAACCGAGTCACGGTCGACGTTTTTCGGAAGTTTTGGGGGGAATGATTAGGCTCGATGATTTAGAATAGAATTTCGAAGAAACGGAGTGCATGAAACAGTAAAAGTGTGCTTCAAATCGAACCCTACTTCGGAAACCCAAATCTGGGACGTTTGAAGTACGTGCTAAAAAAACCGAGTCAGGGTCGACGATTATTGGAAGTTTTTGTGGGAATGATTAGGCTCGATTATTTAAAATAGAATTTCGAAGAAACAGAGTGCATGAAACAGAAATAGTGTGCTTCAAATCGAACCCTACTTCGGAAACCGAAATCTGGGACGTTTAAAGTACGTGCTAAAAAAACCGAGTCACGGTCGACGTTTTTTGGAAGTTTTGTGGGGAATGATTAGGCTTGATGATTTAGAATAGAGTTTCGAAGAAACGGAGTNAAGTACGTGCTAAAAAAACCGAGTCACGGTCGACGTTTTTTGGAAGTTTTGTGGGGAATGATTAGGCTTGATGATTTAGAATGAAGTTTCGAAGAAACGGAGTGCATAAAACAGTAATAGTGTGCTTCAAATCGAACCCTACTTCGGAAACCCAAATCTGGGACGTTTGAAGTACGTGCTAAAAAAACCGAGTCACGGTCGACGTTTTTTGNGTAGAATACAATTTCGAACCAACGGAGTGCATCAAAACAGTAAAAGAGTGCTTCAAATCGAACCTTACTTCGAAAACCCAAATCTGGGACGTTTGAAGTACGTGCTAAAAAAACCGAGTCACGGTCGACGTTTTTTGGAAGTTTTGGGGGGAATGATTAGGCTCGATGATTTAGAATAGAATTTCGAAGAAACGGAGTGCATGAAACAGTAAAAGTGTGCTTCAAATCAATTCCTACTTTGGAAACCCAAATCTGGGACGTTTGAAGTACGTGCTAAAAAAACCGAGTCACGGTCGACGATTTTCGGAAGTTTTGGGGGGAATGATTAGGCTTGATGATTTAGAATAGAGTTTCGAAGAAACGGAGTGCATAAAACAGTAATAGTGTGCTTCAAATCGAACCCTACTTCGGAAACCAAAATCTTGGACGTTTGAAGTACGTGCTAAAAAAACCGAGTCACGGTCGACGTTTTTTGGAAGTTTTCGGGGGAATGATTAATCTCGATGATTTAGAATAGAATTTCGAAGAAATGGAGTGCATGAAACAGTAAAAGTGTGCTTCAAATCGAACCCTACTTCGGAAACCCAAATCTGGGACGTTTGAAGTACGTGCTAAAAAAACCGAGTCAGGGTCGACGTTTTTTGGAAGTTTTCGGGGGAATGATTAGGCTCGATGATTTAGAATAGAATTTCGAAGAAACGGAGTGCATGAAACAGTAAAAGTGTGCTTCAAATCGCACCCTACTTCGGAAACCCAAGTCTGGGACGTTTGAAGTACGTGTTAAAAAAACCGAGTCAGGGTCGACGTTTTTTGGAAGTTTTCGGGGGAATGATTAGGCTCGATGATTTAGAATAGAATTTCGAAGAAACGGAGTGCATGAAACAGTAAAAGTGTGCTTCAAATCGAACCCTACTTTGGAAACCCAAATCTGGGACGTTTGAAGTACGTGCTAAAAAAACCGAGTCACGGTCGACGTTTTTCGGAAGTTTTGGAGGGAATGATTAGGCTTGATGATTTAGAATAGAGTTTTGAAGAAACGGAGTGCATAAAACAGTAATAGTGTGCTTCAAATCGAACCCTACTTCGGAAACCCAAATCTGAGACGTTTGAAGTACGTGCT
>NW_019272675.1:7473-7756 GCF_002738345.1 Cucurbita maxima
AAAAACCGAGTCAGGGTCGACGATTATTGGAAGTTTTTGTGGGAATGATTAGGCTCGATTATTTAAAATAGAATTTCGAAGAAACAGAGTGCATGAAACAGTAATAGTGTGCTTCAAATCGAACCCTACTTCGGAAACCGAAATCTGGGACGTTTAAAGTACGTGCTAAAAAAACCGAGTCACGGTCGACGTTTTTTGGAAGTTTTGGGGGGAATGATTAGGCTCGATGATTTAGAATAGAATTTCGAAGAAACGGAGTGCATGAAACAGTAAAAGTGTGCTT
>NW_019272675.1:7985-9492 GCF_002738345.1 Cucurbita maxima
AACGGAGTGCATGAAACAGTAAAAGTGTGCTTCAAATCAATTCCTACTTTGGAAACCCAAATCTGGGACGTTTGAAGTACGTGCTAAAAAAACCGAGTCACGGTCGACGATTTTCGGAAGTTTTGGGCGGAATGATTAGGCTTGATGATTTAGAATAGAGTTTCGAAGAAACGGAGTGCATAAAACTGTAATAGTGTGCTTCAAATCGAACCCTACGTCGGAAACCCAAATCTGGGACGTTTGAAGTACGTGCTAAAAAAACCGAGTCACGGTCGACATTTTTTGGAAGTTTTGGGGGGAATGTTTAGGCTCGATGATTTAGAATAGAATTTCGAAGAAACGGAGTGCATGAAATAGTAATAGTGTGCTTCAAATCAAACCCTACTTCGGAAACCCAAATCTGGGACGTTTGAAGTACGTGCTAAAAAAACCGAGTCACGGTCGACGTTTTTTGGATGTTTTCGGGGGAATGATTAGGGTCGATGATTTAGAATAAAATTTCGAAGAAACGGAGTGCATGAGACAGTAAAAGTGTGCTTCAAATCGAACCCTACTTCGGAAACCCAAATCTGGGACGTTTGAAGTACGTGCTAAAAAAACCGAGTCACGGTCGACGTTTTTTGGAAGTTTTGGGGGGAATGATTAGGCTTGATGATTTAGAATAGAATTTCGAAGAAACGGACTGCATGAAATAGTAAAAGTGTGCTTCAAATCGAACCCTACTTCGGAAACCCAAATCTGGGACGTTTGAAGTACGTGCTAAAAAAACCGAGTCACAGTCGACGTTTTTTGGAAGTTTTGGGGGGAATGATTAGGCTTGATGATTTAAAAAGTTTCGAAGAAACGGAGTGCATAAAACTGTAATGTTGTGCTTCAAATCGAACCCTACGTCGGAAACCCAAATCTGGGACGTTTGAAGTACGTGCTAAAAAAACCGAGTCACGGTCGACGATTTTTGGAAGTTTTTGGGGGAATGATTAGGCTTGATGATTTAAAATAGAATTTCGAAGAAACCGAGTGCATAAAACAGTAAAAGTGTGCTTTAAATCGAACCCTACTTCAGAAACCCAAATCTGGGACGTTTGAAGTACGTGCTAAAAAAACCGAGTCACAGTCGACGTTTTTTGGAAGTTTTGGGGGGAATGATTAGGCTTGATGATTTAGAATAGAGNAAACCGAGTCACGGTCGACATTTTTTGGAAGTTTTGGGGGGAATGATTAGGCTTGATGATTTAGAATAGAGTTTCGAAGAAACGGAGTGCATAAAATTGTAATAGTGTGCTTCAAATCGAATCCTACATCGGAAACCCAAATCTGGGACGTTTGAAGTAAGTGCTAAAAAAACCGAGTCACGGTCGACGATTTTTGGAAGTTATTGGAGGAATGATTAGGCTTGATGATTTAAAATAGAATTTCGAAGAAATCGAGTGCATAAAACAGTAAAAGTGTGCTTTAAATCGAACCCTACTTCAGAAACCCAAATCTGGGACGTTTGAAGTACGTGCTA
>NW_019272675.1:10634-11094 GCF_002738345.1 Cucurbita maxima
TAGAATTTCGAAGAAACGGAGTGCATGAAACAGTAAAAGTGTGCTTCAAATCGAACCCTACTTCGGAAACCCAAATCTGGGACGTTTGAAGTACGTGCTAAAAAAACCGAGTCACAGTCGACGTTTTTTGGAAGTTTTGGGGGGAATGATTAGGCTTGATGATTTAGAATAGAGTTTCGAAGAAACGAAGTGCATAAAACTGTAATAGTGTGCTTCAAATCGAACCCTACGTCGGAAACCCAAATCTGGGACGTTTGAAGTACGTGCTAAAAAAACCGAGTCACGGTCGACGATTTTTGGAAGTTTTTGGGGGAATGATTAGGCTTGATGATTTAAAATAGAATTTCGAAGAAACCGAGTGCATAAAACAGTAAAAGGGTGCTTTAAATCGAACCCTACTTCAGAAACCCAAATCTGGGACGTTTGAAGTACGTGCTAAAAAAACCGAGTCACGGTCGAC
>NW_019272675.1:11244-13270 GCF_002738345.1 Cucurbita maxima
ACCGAGTCACGGTCGACGATTTTTGGAAGTTATTGGGGGAATGATTAGGCTTGATGATTTAAAATAGAATTTCGAAGAAATCGAGTGCATAAAACAGTAAAAGTGTGCTTTAAATCGAACCCTACTTTAGAAACCCAAATCTGGGACGTTTGAAGTACGTGCTAAAAAAACCGAGTCACGATCGACGTTTTTTTGAAGTTTTGGGGGGAATGATTAGGCTTGATGATTTAGAATAGAATTTCCAAGGAACGGAGTGCATAAAATAGTAAAAGTGTGCTTAAAATCGAACCCTACTTCGGAAACCCAAATCTCGGACGTTTGAAGTACGTGTTAAAGAAACCGAGTCACGGTCGACGTTATTTGGAAGTTTTGGGGGGAATGATTAGGCTCGATGATTTAGAATAGAATTTCGAAGAAACGGAGTGCATAAAACAGTAAAAGTGTGCTTCAAATCGAACCCTACTTTGGAAACCCAAATCTAGGACGTTTGAAGTACGTGCTAAAAAAACCGAGTCACGGTCGACGATTTTTGGAAGTTATTGGGGGAATGATTAGGCTTGATGATTTAAAATAGAATTTCGAAGAAACCGAGTGCATAAAACAGTAAAAGTGTGCTTCAAATCGAACCCTACTTTGGAAACCCAAATCTAGGACGTTTGAAGTACGTGCTAAAAAAACCGAGTCACGGTCGACGTTTTTTGGAAGTTTTGGGGGGAATGATTAGGCTCGATGATTTAGAATAGAATTTCGAAAAAACGGAGTGCATGAAACAGAAATAGTGTGCTTCAAATCTAACCCTACTTCGGAAACCCAAATCTGGGACGTTTGAAGTACGTGCTAAAAAAACCGAGTCACGGTCGACGTTTTTTGGAAGTTTTGGGGGGAATGATTAGGCTCGATGATTTAGAATAGAATTTCGAAGAAACGGAGTGCATGAAACAGTAAAAGTGTGCTTCAAATCGAACCCTACTTCGGAAACCCAAATCTGGGACGTTTGAAGTACGTGCTAAAAAAACCGAGTCACGGTCGACGTTTTTTGGAAGTTTTCGGGGGAATGATTAGGCTCGATGATTTAGAATAGAATTTCGAAGAAACCGAGTGCATAAAACAGTAAAAGTGTGCTTCAAATCGAACCCTACTTTGGAAACCCAAATCTAGGACGTTTGAAGTACGTGCTAAAAAAACCGAGTCACAGTCGACGTTTTTTGGAAGTTTTCGGGGGAATGATTAGGCTCGATGATTTAGAATCGAATTTCGAAGAAACGGAGTGCATGAAACAGTAATAGTGTGCTTCAAATCGAACCCTACTTCGGAAACCCAAATCTGGGACGTTTGAAGTACGTGCTAAAAAAACCTAGTCACGGTCGACGTTTTTTGGAAGTTTTGGGGGGAATGATTAGGCTCGATGATTTAGAATAGAATTTCGAAGAAACGGAGTGCATGAAACAGAAATAGTGTGCTTCAAATCTAACCCTACTTCGGANTTAGAATAGAATTTCGAAGAAACGGAGTGCATGAAACAGTAAAAGTGTGCTTCAAATCGAACCCTACTTCGGAAACCCAAATCTGGGACGTTTGTAGTACGTGCTAAAAAAACCGAGTCACGATCGATGTTTTTTTGAAGTTTTGGAGGGAATGATTACGCTTGATGATTTAGAATAGAATTTCCAAGAAACGGAGTGCATGAAACAGTAAAAGTGTGCTTCAAATCGAACCCTACTTCGGAAAACCAAATCTGGGACGTTTGAAGTACGTGCTAAAAAAACCGAGTCACGGTCGACGTTTTTTGGGAGTTTTGTGGGGAATGATTAGGCTTGACCGTGCTAAAAAAACCGAGTCACGGTCGACGTTTTTTGGGAGTTTTGTGGGGAATGATTAGGCTTGACGATTTAGAATAGAATTTCGAAGAAACGGAATTCATAAAACAGTAATAGTGTGCTTCAAATCGAACCCTACTTCGGAAACCCAAATCTGGGACGTTTGAAGTACGTGCTAAAAAAACCGAGTCACGGTCGACGTTTTTTGG
>NW_019272675.1:13456-14346 GCF_002738345.1 Cucurbita maxima
TCGGAAACCCAAATCTGGGACGTTTGAAGTACGTGCTAAAAAAACCGAGTCACGGTCGACGATTTTTGGAAGTTTTTGGGGGAATGATTAGGCTTGATGATTTAAAATAGAATTTCGAAGAAACCGAGTTCATAAAACAGTAAAAGGGTGCTTTAAATCGAACCCTACTTCAGAAACCCAAATCTGGGACGTTTGAAGTACGTGCTAAAAAAACCGAGTCACGGTCGACATTTTTTGGAAGTTTTGGGGGGAATGATTAGGCTTGATGATTTAGAATAGAGTTTCGAAGAAACGGAGTGCATAAAATTGTAATAGTGTGCTTCAAATCGAATCCTACGTCGGAAACCCAAATCTGGGACGTTTGAAGTACGTGCTAAAAAAACCGAGTCACGGTCGACGATTTTTGGAAGTTATTGGGGGAATGATTAGGTTTGATGATTTAAAATAGAATTTCGAAGAAATCGAGTGCATAAAACAGTAAAAGTGTGCTTTAAATCGAACCCTACTTCAGAAACCCAAATCTGGGACGTTTGAAGTACGTGCTAAAAAAACCGAGTCACGATCGACGTTTTTTTGAAGTTTTGGGGGGAATGATTAGGCTTGATGATTTAGAATAGAATTTCCAAGGAACGGAGTGCATAAAATAGTAAAAGTGTGCTTAAAATCGAACCCTACTTCGGAAACCCAAATCTCGGACGTTTGAAGTACGTGTTAAAGAAACCGAGTCACGGTCGACGTTATTTGGAAGTTTTGGGGGGAATGATTAGGCTAGATGATTTAGAATAGAATTTCGAAGAAACAGAGTGCATGAAACAGTAAAAGTGTGCTTCAAATCAAACCCTACTTCGGAAACCCAAATCTGGGACGTTTGAAGTACGTGCTAAAAAAAC
>NW_019272676.1:0-1013 GCF_002738345.1 Cucurbita maxima
CGAGTCACGGTCGACGTTTTTCTAAAGTTTTGTGAGGAATGTTTACAGTTGATGATTTAGAACAGAATTTCCAACAAACGGAATGCATCAAAACAGTAAAAGAGTCCTTCAAATCGAACCCTACTTCAGAAACCCAAATCTGGGACGTTTGAAGTACGTTTTAAAAAACCGAGTCACGATCGACATTTTTCAAAACTTTTGTGGGGAATGATTAGGCTTGATGATTTAGAATATATTTTCGAACAAACGGAGTGCATCAAAACAGTAAAAGAGTGCTTCAACGGTCGACGTTTTTCTAAAGTTTTGTGAGGAATGTTTACGGTTGATGATGTAGAAAAAAATTTCGAACAAACAGAGTGCATCAAAACAGTAAAAGAGTCCTTCAACGGTTGATGATGTAGAAAAAAATTTCGAACAAACAGAGTGCATCAAAACAGTAAAAGAGTCCTTCAAATCGAACCGTACTTTGGAAACCCAAATCTGGGACGTTTGAAGTACGTGCTAAAAAAACCTAGTCACGATCGACATTTTTAAAAAGTTTTGTGAGGAATGTTTAGGCTTGATGATTTAGAATAGATTTTCAAAGAAACGTAGTGCATCAAAACAGTAAAGGAGTGCTTCAAATCGAACCCTACTTCGAAAACCCAAATCTGGGACGTTTGAAGTACGTTTTAAAAAAAACTGAGTCACGGTCGACGTTTTTCAAAACTTTGTGGGGAATGATTAGGCTTGATGATGTAGAATACAATTTCGAACAAACGGAGTGCATCAAAACAGTAAAAGAGTGCTTCAAATCGAACCGTACTTCGGAAGCCCAAATCTGGGACGTTTGAAGTACGTGCTAAAAAAACCGAGTCACGGTCGACGTCTTTCTAAAGTTTTGTGAGGAATGTTTACGGTTGATGATTTAGAAACGAATTTCCAACAAACGGAGTGCATCAAAACAGTAAAAGAGTCCTTCAAATCGAACCCTACTTCGGAAACCCAAATCTGGGACGTTTGAAGTACGTGCT
>NW_019272676.1:1303-3099 GCF_002738345.1 Cucurbita maxima
AATGTTTACGGTTGATGATGTAGAACAGAATTTCGAACAAACGGAGTGCATCAAAACAGTAAAAGAGTCCTTCAAATCGAACCGTACTTCGGAAACCCAAATCTGGGACGTTTGAAGTACGTGCTAATAAAACCGAGTCACGATCGACATTTTTTGAAAGTTTTGTGGGGAATGATTAGGCTTGATGATTTAGAATATATTTTCGAAGAAACGGAGTGCATCGAAACAGTAAAGGAGTTCATCAAATCGAACCCTACTTCGGAAACCCAAATCTGGGACGTTTGAAGTACGTTTTAAGAAAACTGAGTCACGATCGACGTTTTTCAAAACTTTTGTGGGGAATGATTAGGCTTGATGATGTAGAATACCATTTCGAACGAACGGAGTGCATCAAAACAGTAAAACAGTGCTTCAAATCGAACCGTACTTCGGAAACCCAAATTTGGGACATTTGAAGTACGTGCTAAAAAAATCGAGTCACGGTAGACGTTTTTCTAAATTTTTGTGAGGAATGTTTACGGTTGATGATTTAGAACAGAATTTCCAACAAACGGAGTGCATCAAAACAGTAAAAGAGTCCTTCAAATCGAACCCTACTTCGGAAACCCAAATCTGGGACGTTTGAAGTACGTGCTCAAAAAACCGAGTCACGATCGACATTTTTAAAAAGTTTTGTGGGGAATGATTAGGCTTGATGATTTAGAATATATTTTCGAAGAAACGGAGTGCATCCAAACAGTAAAGGAGTTCATCAAATCGAACCCTACTTCGAAAACCTAAATCTGGGACGTTTGAAGTACGTGCTAAAAAAACCGAGTCACGATCGACATTTTTAAAAAGTTTTGTGGGGAATGTTTAGGCTTGACGATTTAGAATAGATTTTCGAAGAAACGGAGTGCNAATCTGGGACGTTTGAAGTACGTTTTAAAAACACTGAGTCACGGTCGACGTTTTTCAAAACTTTTGTGGGGAATGATTAGGCTTGATGATGTAGAATATAATTTCGAACAAACGGAGTGCATCAAAAAAGTAAAAGAGTGCTTCAAATCGAACCGTACTTCGGAAACCCAAATCTGGGACGTTTGAAGTACGTGCTAAAAAAACCGAGTCACGGTCGACGTTTTTCTAAAGTTTTGTGAGGAATGTTTACGGTTGATGATGTAGAACAGAATTTCGAACAAACGGAGTGCATCAAAACAGTAAAAGAGTCCGTCAAATCGAACCCTACTTCGGAAACCCAAATCTGGGACGTTTGAAGTACGTGCTCAAAAAACCGAGTCACGATCGACATTTTTAAAAAGTTTTGTGGGGAATGATTAGGCTTGATGATTTAGAATAGATTTTCGAAGAAACGGAGTGCATCAAAACAATAAAGGAGTTCTTCAAATCGAACCCTACTTCGAAAACCCAAATCTGGGACGTTTGAAGTACGTTTTAAAAAAACTTAGTCACGGTCGACGTTTTTCAAAACTTTTGTGGGGAATGATTAGGCTTGGTGATGTAGAATACAATTTCGAACAAACGGAGTGCATCAAAACAGTAAAAGAGTGCTTCAAATCGAACCGTACTTCGGAAACCCAAATCTGGGACGTTTGAAGTACGTGCTAAAAAAACCGAGTCACGGTCGACGTTTTTCTAAAGTTTTGTGAGGAATGTTTACGGTTGATGATTTAGAACATAATTTCCAACAAACGGAATGCATCAAAACAGTAAAAGAGTCCTTCAAATCGAACCCTACTTCGGAAACCCAAATCTGGGACGTTTGAAGTACGTGCTCAAAAAACCGAGTCACGATC
>NW_019272676.1:5438-6756 GCF_002738345.1 Cucurbita maxima
TTTGAAGTACGTTTTAAAAAAACTGAGTCACGGTCGACGTTTTTCAAAACTTTTGTGGGGAATGATTAGGCTTGATGATGTAGAATACAATTTCGAACAAACGGAGTGCATCAAAACAGTAAAAGAGTGCTTCAAATCGAACCGTACTTCGGAAACCCAAATCTGGGACGTTTGAAGTACGTGCTAAAAAAACCGAGTCACGGTCGACGTTTTTCTAAAGTTTTGTGAGGAATGTTTACGGTTGATGATTTAGAACAGAATTTCCAACAAACGGAGTGCATCAAAACAGTAAAAGAGTCCTTCAAATCGAACCCTACTTCGGAAACCCAAATCTGGGACGTTTGAAGTACGTGCTCAAAAAACCGAGTCACGATCGACATTTTTAAAAAATATTGTGGGGAATGATTAGGCTTGATGATTTAGAATATATTTTCGAAGAAACGGAGTGCATCAAAACAGTTAAGGAGTTCATCAAATCGAACCCTACTTCGAAAACCCAAATCTGGGACGTTTGAAGTACGTTTTAAAAAAACTGAGTCACGGTCGACGTTTTTCAAAACTTTTGTGGGGAATGATTAGGCTTGATGATGTAGAATACAATTTCGAACAAACGGAGTGCATCAAAATAGTAAAAGAGTCCTTCAAATCGAACCGTACTTCGGAAACCCAAATCTGGGACGTTTGAAGTACGTGCTAAAAAAACCAAGTCACGGTCGACGTTTTTCTAAAGTTTTGTGAGGAATGTTTAGGGTTGACGATTTAGAATAGATTTTCGAAAAAACGGAGTGCATCAAAACAGTAAAGGAGTTCTTCAAATCGAACCCTACTTCGAAAACCCAAATCTGGGACGTTTGAAGTACGTTTTAAAAAAACTGAGTCACGGTCGACGTTTTTCAAAACTTTTGTGGGGAATGATTAGGCTTGATGATGTAGAATACAATTTCGAACAAACGGAGTGCATCAAAATAGTAAAAGAGTCCTTCAAATCGAACCGTACTTCGGAAACCCAAATCTGGGACGTTTGAAGTACGTGCTAAAAAAACCGAGTCACGGTCGACGTTTTTCTAAAGTTTTGTGAGGAATGTTTACGGTTGATGATTTAGAACAGAATTTCCAACAAACGGAGTGCATCAAAACAGTAAAAGAGTCCTTCAAATCGAACCCTACTTCGGAAACCCAAATCTGGGACGTTTGAAGTACGTGCTAAAAAAACCGAGTCACGATCGACATTTTTAAAAAGTTTTGTGGGGAATGTTTAGGCTTGATGATTTAGAATAGATTTTCGAAGAAACGGAGTGCATCAAAACAGTAAAGGAGT
>NW_019272676.1:8833-9349 GCF_002738345.1 Cucurbita maxima
AGAATTTCGAAGAAACGAAGTGCATCAAAACAGTAAAAGAGTCCTTCAAATCGAACCCTACTTCGGAAACCCAAATCTCTGACGTTTGAAGTACGTGCTAAAAAAACCGAGTCACGATCGACATTTTTAAAAAGTTTTGTGGGGATCGATAAGGATTGATGATTTAGAATAGATTTTCGAAGAAACGGAGTGCATCAAAACAGTAAAGGAGTTCTTCAAATCGAACCCTACTTCGAAAACCCAAATCTGGGACGTTTGAAGTACGTTTTAAAAACACTGAGTCACGGTCGACGATTTTCAAAACTTTTGTGGGGAATGATGTTTGAAGTACGTTTTAAAAACACTGAGTCACGGTCGACGATTTTCAAAACTTTTGTGGGGAATGATTAGGCTTGATGATGCAGAATATAATTTCGAACAAACGAAGTGCATCAAAACAGTAAAAGAGTGCTTCAAATCGAACCGTACTTCGGAAACCCAAATCTGGGACGTTTGAAGTACGTGCTAAAAAAACTG
>NW_019272676.1:9568-10509 GCF_002738345.1 Cucurbita maxima
TCGACGTTTTTCAAAACTTTTGTGGGGAATGATTAGGCTTGATGATGTAGAATACAATTTCGAACAAACGGAGTGCATTAAAACAATAAAAGAGTGCTTCAAATCGAACCCTACTTCGGAAACCCAAATCTTGGACGTTTGAAGTACGTGCTAAAAAACCGAGTCACGGTCGACGTTTTTCTAAAGTTTTGTGAGGAATGTTTACGGTTGATGATGTAGAACAGAATTTCGAACAAACGGAGTGCATCAAAACAGTAAAAGAGTCCTTCAAATCGAACCCTACTTCGGAAACCCAAATCTGGGACGTTTGAAGTACGTGCTCAAAAAACCGAGTCACGATCGACATTTTTAAAAAGTTTTGTGGGGAATGATTAGGCTTGATGATTTAGAATATATTTTCGAAGAAACGGAGTGCATCAAAACAGTAAAGGAGTTCATCAAATCGAACCCTACTTCGGAAACCCAAATCTGGGACGTTTAAAGTACGTGCTAAAAAAACCGAGTAACGATCGACATTTTTAAAAACTTTTGTGGGGATCAATAAGGATTGATGATTTAAAATAGATTTTCGAAGAAACGGAGTGCATCAAAACAGAAAAGGAGTTCTTCAAATCAAACCCTACTTTGGAAACCCAAATCTGGGACGTTTGAAGTACGTTTTAAAAAAACTGAGTCACGGTCGACGTTTTTCAAAACTTTTGTGGGGAATGATTAGGCTTGACGATTTAGAATAGATTTTCGAAGAAACGGAGTCCATCAAAACAATAAAGGAGTTCTTCAAATCGAACCCTACTTCGGAAACCCAAATCTTGGACGTTTGAAGAACGTGCTACAAAAACCGAGTCACGGTCGACGTTTTTCTAAAGTTTTGTGAGGAATGTTTACGGTTGATGATTTAGAATAGAATTTCCAACAAACGGAGTGCATCAAAACAGTAATAG
>NW_019272676.1:10531-14466 GCF_002738345.1 Cucurbita maxima
AAACCCAAATCTGGGACGTTTTTAGTACGTGCTAAAAAAATCGAGTCACGGTCGACGTTTTTCTAAAGTTTTGTGAGGAATGTTTACGGTTGATGATTTAGAACAGAATTTCAAACAAACGAAGTGCTTCAAAACAGTAAAAGAGTCCTTCAAATCGAACCCTACTTCGGAAACCCAAATCTGGGACGTTTGAAGTACGTGCTAAAAAAACCGAGTCACGGTCGACGTTTTTCTAAAGTTTTGTGAGGAATGTTTACGGTTGATGATTTAGAACAGAATTTCGAACAAACGGAGTGCATCAAAACAGTAAAAGAGTCCTTCAAATCGAACCCTACTTCGGAAACCCAAATCTGGGACGTTTGAAGTACGTTTTAAAAACACTGAGTCACGGTCGACGTTTTTCAAAACTTTTGTGGGGAATGATTAGGCTTGATGATGTAGAATACAATTTCGAACAAACGGAGTGCATCAAAACAGTAAAAGAGTGCTTCAAATCGAACCCTACTTCGGAAACCCAAATCGGGGACGTTTGAAGTACGTGCTAAAAAAACCGAGTCACGGTCGACGTTTTTCTAAAGTTTTGTGAGGAATGTTTACGGTTGATGATTTAGAACAGAATTTCCAACAAACGAAGTGCATCAAAACAGTAAAAGAGTCCTTCAAATCGAACCCTACTTCGGAAACCCAAATCTGGGACGTTTGAAGTACGTGCTAAAAAAACCGAGTCACGGTCGACGTTTTTCTAAAGTTTTGTGAGGAATGTTTACGGTTGATGATTTAGAACAGAATTTCGAACAAACAGAGTGCATCAAAACAGTAAAAGAGTCCTTCAAATCGAACCCTACTTCGGAAACCCAAATCTGGGACGTTTGAAGTACGTGCTCAAAAAACTGAGTCACGATCGACATTTTTAAAAAGTTTTGTGGGGAATGATTAGGCTTGATGATTTAGAATATATTTTCGAAGAAACGGAGTGCATCAAAACAGTAAAGGAGTTCATCAAATCGAACCCTACTTCGAAAACCCAAATCTGGGACGTTTGAAGTACGTTTTAAAAACACTGAGTCACGGTCGACGTTTTTCAAAACTTTTGTGGGCAATGATTAGGCTTGATGATGTAGAATACAATTTCGAACAAACGGAGTGCATCAAAATAGTAAAAGAGTGCTTCAAATCGAACCGTACTTCGGAAACCCAAATCTGGGACGTTTTTAGTACGTGCTAAAAAAATCGAGTCACGGTCGACGTTTTTCTAAAGTTTTGTGAGGAATGTTTACGGTTGATGATTTAGAACAGAATTTCAAACAAACGAAGTGCATCAAAACAGTAAAAGAGTTCTTCAAATCGAACCCTACTTCGGAAACCCAAATCTGGGACGTTTGAAGTACGTGCTAAAAAAATCGAGTCACGGTCGACGTTTTTCTAAAGTTTTGTGAGGAATGTTTACGGTTGATGATNTTGATGATTTAGAATATATTTTCGAAGAAACGGAGTGCATCAAAAGAGTAAAGGAGTTCATCAAATCGAACCCTACTTCGAAAACCCAAATCTGGGACGTTTGAAGTACGTTTTAAAAAAACTGAGTCACGGTCGACGTTTTAAAAAACTTTTGTGGGGAATGATTAGGCTTGATGATTTAGAATATATTTTCGAAGAAACGGAGTGCATCAAAACAGTAAAGGAGTTCATCAAATCGAACCCTACTTCGAAAACCCAAATCTGGGACGTTTGAAGTACGTTTTAAAAACACTGAGTCACGGTCGACGTTTTTCAAAACTTTTGTGGGGAATGATTAGGCTTGATGATGTAGAATACAATTTCGAACAAACGGAGTGCATCAAAACAGTAAAAGAGTCCTTCAAATCGAACCCTACTTCGGAAACCCAAATCTGGGACGTTTGAAGTACGTGCTCAAAAAAACCGAGTCACGATCGACATTTTTAAAAAGTTTTGTGGGGAATGTTTAGGCTTGATGATTTAGAATATATTTTCGAAGAAACGGAGTGCATCAAAACAAAAAAGGAGTTCATCAAATCGAACCCTACTTCGAAAACCCAAATCTGGGACGTTTGAAGTACGTTTTAAAAACACTGAGTCACGGTCGACGTTTTTCAAAACTTTTGTGGGGAATGATTAGGCTTGATGATGTAGAATATAATTTCGAACAAACGGAGTGCATCAAAACAGTAAAAGAGTGCTTCAAATCGAACCGTACTTCGGAAACCCAAATCTGGGACGTTTGAAGTACGTGCTAAAAAAACAGAGTCACGATCGACGTTTTTCTAAAGTTTTGTGAGGAATGTTTACGGTTGATGATGTAGAACAGAATTTCGAACAAACGGAGTGTATCAAAAAAGTAAAAGAGTCCTTCAAATCGAACCGTACTTCGGAAACCCAAATCTGGGACGTTTGAAGTACGTGCTAAAAAAACCGAGTCACGATCGACATTTTTTGAAAGTTTTGTGGGGAATGATTAGGCTTGATGATTTAGAATATATTTTCGAAGAAACGGAGTGCATCGAAACAGTAAAGGAGTTCATCAAATCGAACCCTACTTCGAAAACCCAAATCTGGGACGTTTGAAAAACGTTTTAAGAAAACTGAGTCACGATCGACGTTTTTCAAAACTTTTGTGGGGAATGATTAGGCTTGATGATGTAGAATACAATTTCGAACAAACGGAGTGCATCAAAACAGTAAAAGAGTGCTTCAAATCGAACCGTACTTCGGAAACCCAAATCTGGGACGTTTGAAGTACGTGCTAAAAAAACAGAGTCACGGTCGATGTTTTTCTAAAGTTTTGTGAGGAATGTTAACGGTTGATGATGTAGAACAGAATTTCGAACAAACGGAGTGCATCAAAACAGTAAAAGAGTCCTTCAAATCGAACCCTACTTCGGTAACCCAAATCTGGGACGTTTGAAGTACGTGCTAAAAAAACCGAGTCACGATCGACATTTTTAAAAAGTTTTGTGGGGAATGATTAGGCTTGATNCCCAAATCTGGGACGTTTGAAGTACGTGCTAAAAAAACCGAGTCACGATCGACATTTTTAAAAAGTTTTGTGGGGATCGATAAGGATTGATGATTTAGAATAGATTTTCGAAGAAACGGAGTGCATCGAAACAGTAAAGGAGTTCATCAAATCGAACCCTACTTCGAAAACCCAAATCTGGGACGTTTGAAGTACGTTTTAAGAAAACTAAGTCACGGTCGACGTTTTTCAAAACTTTTGTGGGGAATGATTAGACTTGATGATGTAGAATACAATTTCGAACAAACGGAGTGCATCAAAACAGTAAAACAGTGCTTCAAATCGAACCGTACTTCGGAAACCCAAATTTGGGACATTTGAAGTACGTGCTAAAAAAATCGAGTCACGGTCGACGTTTTTCTAAAGTTTTGTGAGGAATGTTTACGGTTGATGATTTAGAACAGAATTTCCAACAAACGGAGTGCATCAAAACAGTAAAAGAGTCCTTCAAATCGAACCCTACTTTGGAAACCCAAATCTGGGACGTTTGAAGTACGTGCTCAAAAAACCGAGTCACGATCGACATTTTTAAAAAGTTTTGTGGGGAATGATTAGGCTTGATGATTTAGAATATATTTTCGAAGAAACGGAGTGCATCAAAACAGTAAAGGAGTTCATCAAATCGAACCCTACTTCGAAAACCCAAATCTGGGACGTTTGAAGTACGTTTTAAAAAAACTGAGTCATGGTCGACGTTTTAAAAAACTTTTGTGGGGAATGATTAGGCTTGATGATGTAGAATACAATTTCGAAGAAACGGAGTGCATCAAGACAGTAAAAGAGTGCTTCAAATCGAACCGTACTTCGGAAACCCAAATCTGGGACGTTTGAAGTACGTGCTAAAAAAACCGAGTCACGATAGACATTTTTAAAAAGTTTTGTGGGGAATGATTAGGCTTGA